>NC_143025.1:8865000-9010000 GCF_057628025.1 Oncorhynchus mykiss | reverse complement strand
TAGGATAACACTGGTCAGAGGTCAGTTGCTATAGGATAACACTGGTCAGAGGTCAGTTGCTATAGGATAACACTGGTCAGAGGTCAGTTGCTATAGGATAACACTGGTCAGAGGTCAGTTGCTATAGGATAACACTGGTCAGAGGTCAGTTGCTATAGGATAATACTGGTCAGAGGTCAGTTGTATTTGTCTATTACTTACGAGGAACATCGGAGCATAAAGTGAAATAACTTGGCATTTTTATTTCACTGGACTGATGGTCATGTCTCAGCGGACGGAGAGAGTGTGAATCGGGAAGTGGAGAAGCGTGTTTCATGATCTCTAAATATGAAAACATTTATTTGGGCCTGGCTCCCCAGTGGGTGGGCCTGTGCCCACCCGTGCCTACGCCCCTGGTCCATTTCATGCATGTACAGCTCAGTAACATCATGCCAGCACACATCCGACTAGGGTATGACTGGTCAGAGGTCAGTTGAATAGAGTGGAGGGGAATGTATGTGTGGTTGGGACTTATATATATCACTGTTTAAGTTGATTTCTTTCCATTAACATATAAACTATGTAAACAAAAATATGTGGACAACCTTCAAATGAGTGTATTCGTCTATTCCAGCCACACCCGTTGCTGACAGGTGTATAAAATCTAGCACACCGCCATGCAATCTCCATAGACAAACATTGGCAGTAGAAGGGCCCATACTGAGTGGAAGCAAGTCCCCTCAGCAATGTTCCAACATCTAGTGAAAAGCCTTCCTAGAAGAGTGGAGGCTGTTATAGCTGCAAAGGGGGACCAACTCCATATTAATGCCCATGATTATGGAATGTGATGTTTGACGAGCAGGTGTCCACATACTTTTGGTCATGTAGTGTACTTTGGATCCCTCATTTACTCAAGTGTTTCCATTATTTTGGCAGCTACCTCTATATTGCAGTGTTTTCCAACCCTGGTCCTCCAGTTCCCCCTACAGTACATATGGACAAACACACCTGATTTAACTTGTCGACTAAATCATCAAGCCCTTCAATGAGCTTTACAACAAAAATACAACAAAAATGTATATTGTTTGGTTTCAATTTTACACTAAAACAATTGCTCAGATAAATATATATATATATATTTAACAAGTGCTACATTTTTTCCTCAGAAAAATTCTCACCATGCGATGATAAACACCACTGAGCCTTTTTCTAAAATGTTTTATGAGATTGGAGAACATCCTGGATCTGGACCATTCCTCCATACAGAATCTGTCCAGATCCTTGATATACTTCATCTGCGCTTATGGACTGTTCTCTTCAATTCAAACCACAAGTTTTCAGTGGGGTTTCAAGTCCAGAGACTAAAATATTGATTTTGTGGTCCAATGAACAATTTATTTTGTGGATTGTGATGTGTGCTGGGGGATATGGTCTTGCTGGAAGATCCACTTGCTGCCAAGTTTCAGCCTCCTGGCAGAGTTAACCAGGTGTTTTGACTAAAATGTCCAAGTACTTGGTAAAAATTCATAATGGCATTGACCTTAAAAAGGTGTTTGTTAGCAAGCTACTTAACAGCATGCCGGCAAAACACACGGTGCCGTGACTGGATGCCATAATGTAACATTATCTTAACACTATTTGACGAAGTGGTCGCTTTTCAATTCGGCTGGACAGGTTGCACAGACAATTCCGATCATGTCACAGGTGTTCAGTGCACATTTTGAGCGAAGTTGCTTTATCAATTTGGCTAAGAACTTTTGACGTGTCTTGCCAGGAAGTGAATCCTGAAGACGGCTGCTGTATCGCCATTGACAGTGGATCTTGCAAGCGCTGACCATAATGTATCAGAGTTCGATGAGTCTTACACAATTAGCCTGCACCACCTTCCCTCACTCTTGGTCCTGCACCACCTTCCCTCTCTCTTGGTCCTGCACCACCTTCCCTCTCTCTTGGTCCTGCACCACCTTCCCTCTCTCTTGGTCCTGCACCACCTTCCCTCTCTCTTGGTCCTGCACCACCTTCCCTCTCTCTTTGTCCTGCACCACCTCCCCTCACTCTTGGTCCTGCACCACCTACCCTCACTCTTGGTCCTGCACCACCTCCCCTCTCTCTTGGTCCTGCACCACCTTCCCTCACTCTTGGTCCTGCACCACCTTCCCTCTCTCTTGGTCCTGCACCACCTTCCCTCTCTCTTTGTCCTGCACCACCTCCCCTCACTCTTGGTCCTGCACCACCTTCCCTCTCTCTTGGTCCTGCACCACCTTCCCTCTCTCTTTGTCCTGCACCACCTCCCCTCACTCTTGGTCCTGCACCACCTTCCCTCACTCTTGGTCCTGCACCACCTTCCCTCTCTCTTGGTCCTGCACCACCTTCCCTCACTCTTGGTCCTGCACCACCTTCCCTCACTCTTGGTCCTGCACCACCTTCCCTCACTCTTGGTCCTGCACCACCTTCCCTCACTCTTGGTCCTGCACCACCTTCCCTCACTCTTGGTCCTGCACCACCTTCCCTCTCTCTTTGTCCTGCACCACCTTCCCTCACTCTTGGTCCTGCACCACCTTCCCTCACTCTTGGTCCTGCACCACCTTCCCTCACTCTTGGTCCTGCACCACCTTCCCTCTCTCTTTGTCCTGCACCACCTTCCCTCACTCTTGGTCCTGCACCACCTTCCCTCACTCTTGGTCCTGCACCACCGTCCTTCTCCCTTTGTCCTGCACCACCTTCCCTCACTCTTGGTCCTGCACCACCTTCCCTCACTCTTGGTCCTGCACCACCTTCCCTCACTCTTGGTCCTGCACCACCTTCCCTCACTCTTGGTCCTGCACCACCTTCCCTCACTCTTGGTCCTGCACCACCTTCCCTCTCTCTTTGTCCTGCACCACCTTCCCTCACTCTTGGTCCTGCACCACCTTCCCTCACTCTTGGTCCTGCACCACCTTCCCTCTCTCTTGGTCCTGCACCACCTTCCCTCACTCTTAGTCCTGCACCACCTTCCTTCTCCCTTTGTCCTGCACCACCTTCCCTCACTCTTGGTCCTGCACCACCTTCCCTCTCTCTTTGTCCTGCACCACCTCCCCTCTCTCTTGGTCCTGCACCACCTTCCCTCTCTCTTGGTCCTGCACCACCTTCCCTCACTCTTGGTCCTGCACCACCTTCCCTCTCTCTTGGTCCTGCACCACCTTCCCTCACTCTTAGTCCTGCACCACCTTCTCTCACTCTTTGTCCTGCACCACCTTCCCTCACTCTTGGTCCTGCACCACCTTCCCTCACTCTTGGTCCTGCACCACCTTCCCTCACTCTTGGTCCTGCACCACCTTCCCTCACTCTTGGTCCTGCACCACCTTCCCTCACTCTTGGTCCTGCACCACCTTCCCTCACTCTTGGTCCTGCACCACCTTCCCTCTCTCTTGGTCCTGCACCACCTTCCCTCACTCTTGGTCCTGCACCACCTTCCCTCTCTCTTGGTCCTGCAACACCTTCCCTCACTCTTGGTCCTGCACCACCTTCCCTCACTCTTGGTCCTGCACCACCTTCCCTCTCTCTTGGTCCTGCACCACCTTCCCTCACTCTTGGTCCTGCACCACCTTCCCTCACTCTTGGTCCTGCACCACCTTCCCTCACTCTTGGTCCTGCACCACCTTCCCTCACTCTTGGTCCTGCACCACCTTCCCTCACTCTTGGTCCTGCACCACCTTCCCTCACTCTTGGTCCTGCACCACCTTCCCTCACTCTTTGTCCTGCACCACCTTCCCTCACTCTTGGTCCTGCACCACCTTCCCTCTCTCTTGGTCCTGCACCACCTTCCCTCACTCTTGGTCCTGCACCACCTTCCCTCACTCTTGGTCCTGCACCACCTTCCCTCACTCTTGGTCCTGCACCACCTTCCCTCACTCTTGGTCCTGCACCACCTTCCCTCACTCTTGGTCCTGCACCACCTTCCCTCTCTCTTGGTCCTGCACCACCTTCCCTCACTCTTGGTCCTGCACCACCTTCCCTCACTCTTGGTCCTGCACCACCTTCCCTCACTCTTGGTCCTGCACCACCTTCCCTCTCTCTTGGTCCTGCACCACCTTCCCTCACTCTTGGTCCTGCACCACCTTCCCTCACTCTTTGTCCTGCACCACCTTCCCTCACTCTTGGTCCTGCACCACCTTCCCTCACTCTTGGTCCTGCACCACCTTCCCTCACTCTTGGTCCTGCACCACCTTCCCTCTCTCTTGGTCCTGCACCACCTTTCCTCACTCTTGGTCCTGCACCACCTTCCCTCACTCTTGGTCCTGCACCACCTTCCCTCACTCTTGGTCCTGCACCACCTTCCCTCTCTCTTGGTCCTGCACCACCTTCCCTCACTCTTGGTCCTGCACCACCTTCCCTCACTCTTTGTCCTGCACCACCTTCCCTCACTCTTGGTCCTGCACCACCTCCCCTCACTCTTGGTCCTGCACCACCTTCCCTCACTCTTGGTCCTGCACCACCTTCCCTCACTCTTGGTCCTGCACCACCTTCCCTCACTCTTGGTCCTGCACCACCTTCCCTCACTCTTGGTCCTGCACCACCTTCCCTCTCTCTTGGTCCTGCACCACCTTCCCTCACTCTTGGTCCTGCACCACCTTCCCTCACTCTTGGTCCTGCACCACCTCCCCTCACTCTTGGTCCTGCACCACCTTCCCTCACTCTTGGTCCTGCACCACCTTCCCTCTCTCTTGGTCCTGCACCACCTTCCCTCACTCTTGGTCCTGCACCACCTTCCCTCACTCTTGGTCCTGCACCACCTTCCCTCACTCTTGGTCCTGCACCACCTTCCCTCACTCTTGGTCCTGCACCACCTTCCCTCTCTCTTGGTCCTGCACCACCTTCCCTCACTCTTGGTCCTGCACCACCTTCCCTCACTCTTGGTCCTGCACCACCTTCCCTCACTCTTGGTCCTGCACCACCTTCCCTCACTCTTGGTCCTGCACCACCTTCCCTCACTCTTGGTCCTGCACCACCTTCCCTCACTCTTGGTCCTGCACCACCTTCCCTCACTCTTGGTCCTGCACCACCTTCCCTCTCTCTTGGTCCTGCACCACCTTCCCTCACTCTTGGTCCTGCACCACCTTCCCTCTCTCTTGGTCCTGCACCACCTTCCCTCTCTCTTGGTCCTGCACCACCTTCCCTCACTCTTGGTCCTGCACCACCTTCCCTCTCTCTTGGTCCTGCACCACCTTCCCTCACTCTTTGTCCTGCACCACCTCCCCTCTCTCTTTGTCCTGCACCACCTTCCCTCTCTCTTGGTCCTGCACCACCTTCCCTCTCTCTTGGTCCTGCACCACCTTCCCTCTCTCTTGGTCCTGCACCACCTTCCCTCTCTCTTGGTCCTGCACCACCTTCCCTCTCTCTTGGTCCTGCACCACCTTCCCTCTCTCTTGGTCCTGCACCACCTTCCCTCTCTCTTGGTCCTGCACCACCTTCCCTCTCTCTTGGTCCTGCACCACCTTCTTTCTCTTTTTGGTTATTGTTCTTCCATCCCTAAGCCCCCTTTTACATTGAGTCTGAGAACTGCCAGCACATAGCAGTCACGAAGGAATGTTGTCCACAGAAGGAGTTGCATTGTGTGTATAGTATTTGTAATTTACCCCTGAAAATCCTATTTTGCCATTTCATTGTGTGTGTTGTTGTCTTAGTCGATGTAGCTTGTGTCACTGGGGATAATCATGATTAAAGGAGGGACTGAAGCCAAATGGGTGACTGAAGCCTACTTGATTGAAGCCAAATGGGTGACTAAAGTCTACTTGATTGAAGCCAAATGGGTGACTGAAGCCTACTTGATTGAAGCCAAATGGGTGACTGAAGCCTACTTGATTGAAGCCAAATGGGTGACTGAAGCCAAACTTGATTGAAGCCAAATGGGTGACTGAAGCCTACTTGATTGAAGCCAAATGGGTGACTGAAGCCTACTTGATTGAAGCCAAATGGGTGACTGAAGTCTACTTGATTGAAGCCAAATGGGTGACTGAAGCCTACTTGATTGAAGCCAAATGGGTGACTGAAGCCTACTTGATTGAAGCCAAATGGGTGACTGAAGCCTACTTGATTGAAGCCAAATGGGTGACTGAAGCCTACTTGATTGAAGCCAAATGGGTGACTGAAGCCTACTTGATTGAAGCCAAATGGGTGACTGAAGCCTACTTGATTGAAGCAGGGTATATTGATCCTCCTCCCCATCAATCTCTGTAGTTGGTTGCATTTCCTAAAAGCCTAAATAATTCACTTTTATATTATGTGATATCAGATTTATTTATTATTATTAATTTTTTTCTTTCAAGCATTCGGACAGGAGATAAATTGTTACAAATTGTACAAATCAGCACACTTTAGGGCACCCGGGGGCCTATATTAGGCTTATTGAGCTAATTATTATATTTAAATGTCAAATGTCTCACCATTATTTCTCATGAGTGCTCATGTTGATCAATATTAGGGCAATGCCTTGTTACCTGGCAACGACCACAAGGGCGTTTCAAAGAGCTGTCAGTCAAGCTTCCTGATAGTTAGAGATGAAAGAAGAACAATTTCAATAGTGTAAAAATATTATAAGTGATGTTTTGGTCATTAAAATATATATATATATATATATGTTTACATGGGAAATAGGATCGGACTGCCCCAGGACCAGCGGAAGCAAAACGAAGGGTCAAAAGTTACCACGATCAGGGTTATGTTTAGTGGTCACCAAACAGAAAAACTGACTGAAACAGGGAGGACCTACCTGCACTTGTCCAATAAGAAAAGCACATTTTCATTTTCCTTTCCAAAATATTTAAATGGACCCTAATGGACACGACCAAGCTCAACTCATAACGAATTTGTAGAATACACAAATACACTAGATAATTAATCGCTGGTGCAAGGTAAATTACGGTTTTAAAAAAAATCGTACACAACAACAGTGCTTTCATGAACACACATGACTTCCCTTTTATGGGCTTAGTCTGATGTTAAGTTCTGAAAAGGCAGCCACTTGAATGTTAAGGTCGTAAAGTAGGTAGGACAGTACCTTGGAGAGCTCGCGTAGACACTCAGGAACTGCTTACAGTAGCTCTTTCTGTGGCGACACTGAGGAGTGGAGTCACCGCCTGGTCCTCCGGGGGTTGGGGGGGAGGGGCAGGCCTGTCCTCCTCCACCTGGAGTGGAGTCACCGCCTGGTCCTCGGGGGGGGGGGGGGGGGGTAGGCCTGTCCTCCTCCATCTGGAGTGGAGTTACCGCCTGGTCCTCGGGGGGGGGGGGGGGGGTATTCAAACAGACGGACAGAGTTCAAAGGCGGAATGTGTCAACAAGGCCAGACATAAACTATGTAGGTGTCACAACTGACAATCTTTGAAGTGTTGTTTGGCTCTAGGTGAATGTTATTGAACATTGTTGTTTAGATTTGAATGTTGTGGATATTGCGTACTGTTGTTTGGGTGTAGGGGGGATGTGTTTTTTTGAACTTGTGACCTATATCGTTTGGGTGTATGTCAGAATTGTTGACACAGTCGTGCAGTATGTTGTTTGGGTGTATCTAGGAGGGTTGTGTAGTATGTTGTTTGGGTGTATCTAGGAGGGTTGTGTAGTATGTTGTTTGGGTGTATCTAGGAGGGTTGTGCAGTATGTTGTTTGGGTGTATCTAGGAGGGTTGTGTAGTATGTTGTTTGGGTGTATCTAGGAGGGTTGTGCAGTATGTTGTTTGGGTGTATCTAGGAGGGTTGTGTAGTATGTTGTTTGGGTGTATCTAGGAGGGTTGTGCAGTATGTTGTTTGGGTGTATATAGGAGGGTTGTGCAGTATGTTGTTTGGGTGTATCTAGGAGGGTTGTGCAGTATGTTGTTTGGGTGTATATAGGAGGGTTGTGCAGTATGTTGTTTGGGTGTATCTAGGAGGGTTGTGCAGTATGTTGTTTGGGTGTATCTAGGAGGGTCGTGTAGTATGTTGTTTGGGTGTATCTAGGAGGGTTGTGTAGTATGTTGTTTGGGTGTATCTAGGAGGGTTGTGCAGTATGTTGTTTGGGTGTATCTAGGAGGGTCGTGTAGTATGTTGTTTGGGTGTATCTAGGAGGGTTGTGTAGTATGTTGTTTGGGTGTATCTAGGAGGGTTGTGTAGTATGTTGTTTGGGTGTATCTAGGAGGGTTGTGTAGTATGTTGTTTGGGTGTATCTAGGAGGGTTGTGCAGTATGTTGTTTGGGTGTATCTAGGAGGGTTGTGCAGTAGGTTGTTTGGGTGTATCTAGGAGGGTCGTGCAGTATGTTGTTTGGGTGTATCTAGGAGGGTTGTGCAGTATGTTGTTTGGGTGTATCTAGGAGGGTTGTGCAGTATGTTGTTTGGGTGTATCTAGGAGGGTTGTGCAGTATGTTGTTTGGGTGTATCTAGGAGGGTCGTGTAGTATGTTGTTTGGGTATATCTAGGAGGGTTGTGCAGTATGTTGTTTGGGTGTATCTAGGAGGGTCGTGCAGTAGGTTGTTTGGGTGTATCTAGGAGGGTCGTGCAGTATGTTGTTTGGGTGTATCTAGGAGGGTTGTGCAGTATGTTTGGGTGTATCTAGGAGGGTTGTGCAGTATGTTGTTTGGGTATATATAGGAGGGTTGTGCAGTATGTTTGGGTGTATCTAGGAGGGTCGTGCAGTAGGTTGTTTGGGTATATATAGGAGGGTTGTGTAGTATGTTGTTTGGGTGTATCTAGGAGGGTTGTGCAGTATGTTTGGGTGTATCTAGGAGGGTTGTGCAGTATGTTGTTTGGGTGTATATAGGAGGGTTGTGCAGTATGTTGTTTGGGTGTATCTAGGAGGGTTGTGCAGTATGTTTGGGTGTATCTAGGAGGGTTGTGTAGTATGTTGTTTGGGTGTATCTAGGAGGGTTGTGCAGTATGTTGTTTGGGTGTATCTAGGAGGGTCGTGCAGTATGTTGTTTGGGTGTATCTAGGAAGGTTGTGCAGTAGGTTGTTTGGGTGTATATAGGAGGGTTGTGCAGTATGTTGTTTGGGTGTATCTAGGAGGGTCGTGCAGTATGTTGTTTGGGTGTATCTAGGAAGGTTGTGCAGTAGGTTGTTTGGGTGTATATAGGAGGGTTGTGCAGTATGTTGTTTGGGTGTATCTAGGAGGGTTGTGCAGTATGTTGTTTGGGTGTATCTAGGAGGGTTGTGTAGTATGTTGTTTGGGTGTATCTAGGAGGGTCGTGCAGTAGGTTGTTTGGGTGTATCTAGGAGGGTCGTGCAGTATGTTGTTTGGGTGTATCTAGGAAGGTTGTGCAGTAGGTTGTTTGGGTGTATATAGGAGGGTTGTGCAGTATGTTGTTTGGGTGTATCTAGGAGGGTCGTGCAGTATGTTGTTTGGGTGTATCTAGGAAGGTTGTGCAGTAGGTTGTTTGGGTGTATATAGGAGGGTTGTGCAGTATGTTGTTTGGGTGTATCTAGGAAGGTTGTGCAGTAGGTTGTTTGGGTGTATCTAGGAGGGTTGTGCAGTAGGTTGTTTGGGTGTATATAGGAGGGTTGTGCAGTAGGTTGTTTGGGTGTATCTAGGAAGGTTGTGCAGTATGTTTGGGTGTATCTAGGAGGGTTGTGTAGTATGTTGTTTGGGTGTATCTAGGAGGGTTGTGCAGTATGTTGTTTGGGTGTATCTAGGAGGGTCCTGCAGTATGTTGTTTGGGTATATCTAGGAGGGTTGTGCAGTATGTTGTTTGGGTGTATCTAGGAGGGTCGTGCAGTATGTTGTTTGGGTGTATCTAGGAGGGTTGTGCAGTATGTTTGGGTGTATCTAGGAGGGTTGTGCAGTATGTTTGGGTATATCTAGGAGGGTTGTGCAGTATGTTGTTTGGGTGTATCTAGGAGGGTCGTGCAGTATGTTGTTTGGGTATATCTAGGAGGGTTGTGCAGTATGTTGTTTGGGTGTATCTAGGAGGGTCGTGCAGTATGTTGTTTGGGTGTATCTAGGAGGGTTGTGCAGTATGTTTGGGTATATCTAGGAGGGTTGTGCAGTATGTTTGGGTATATCTAGGAGGGTTGTGCAGTATGTTGTTTGGGTGTATCTAGGAGGGTTGTGCAGTATGTTGTTTGGGTTTATCTAGGAGGGTTGTGTAGTATGTTGTTTGGGTGTATCTAGGAGGGTCGTGCAGTATGTTGTTTGGGTGTATCTAGGAGGGTTGTGCAGTATGTTGTTTGGGTGTATCTAGGAGGGTTGTGCAGTATGTTTGGGTGTATCTAGGAGGGTTGTGCAGTATGTTGTTTGGGTGTATCTAGGAGGGTTGTGCAGTATGTTGTTTGGGTGTATCTAGGAGGGTTGTGTAGTATGTTGTTTGGGTGTATCTAGGAGGGTTGTGCGATGCTTACACCTCGGAAATATGCCCTTGGATGTGCACATTGAAAAGTAATGGAACACAGGGCTACACTTTACATCCAACACAGCTGCCCCACCAGGGTAGCCAGAGCACCCTGTTCCCACAATCCTCCTCAGACGAGTAGGTGGGCAGGCTCTCCAATCTCAGGTAACTGGCCTCGTTGAGCATTGCCATCTTGGAGAAGGAGAACTCCCTGATTGGGGGACATGGTGGGCGCCGGGAGGGTGAACATGCTCTGCTTCTCAATGGAAGTGAGCAGGACCTGCTGGCGCACTCGGCTGGTCCACAGCTGCTTCTCCGGGTCCTTGAGGCGTGCCAAATTAGCAATCCTAAATTAGCTCAGGTGCAACCAATCACCTTCAAAATCACACACAAAGTTAATTGGCCTCAACCTGTGTTAAATTGTAGTGATTCACATGATTTCAGGATAAATTCCGCAGTTCCTGTCGGTTCCCTTTGCTGGGTAGTGAATTAGAAAGCAAACCCTCAACCATGAGCACCAAAGAGCATTCAAAAGAAATCCAGAACAAAGTTGTGGAAAGGCACAAATCATGAGATGGGGAGAAAAAAATGTCAAAGGCCTTGAATATCCCTTGGAGCACTGTCAAGACGATTATTAAAAAGTGGAAGTTGTATGGCACCACCAAGAGCCTGCCTTGTTCAGGCCGTCTCTCCAAACTGGATGACTGAGCAAGTAGGAGACGGATCAGCGAGGGCTACCAAGAGTTCAATGGCAACTTTGAAAGAGCCACAGGCTTCTATGGCCAAGTCTGGTCATAGAAATATATGATGTTTCTCATTGTCAGGGACTGGGGCACTGATAGAAGGGAAATTTAATGGAGCAAGGTACAGAAAAGGTCCTTAAGGAAAGTCACGTTACGCAACAGGGTTACAGAAAAACACAGAGATTGTTGCTCTATAAATAATAATCTATAAACGGCATCACAACATCTTATTATTGGACCAAATTCAGGAAAAGCACTGGAGAGGGATGGCCACTGGATTACACCCACTGGACTACACCCACTGGACTACACCCACTGGAGAGGGATGGCCACTGGACTACACCCACTGGAGAGGGATGGCCACTGGACTACACCCACTGGAGAGGGATGGCCACTGGACTACACCTACTGGACTACACCTACTGGACTACACCCACTGGACTGCACCCACTGGACTACACCCACTGGAGAGGGATGGCCCCTGGTCTACACCCACTGGACTACACTCACTGGAGAGGGATGGCCAGTGGACTACACCTACTGGACTACACCCACTGGAGAGGGATGGCCACTGGACTACACCTACTGGACTACACCCACTGGAGAGGGATGGCCACTGGACTACACCCACTGGACTACACCCACTGGAGAGGGATGCCCCCTGGGCTACACCCACTGGACTACACCCACTGGAGAGGGATGGCCACTGGACTACACCCACTGGACTGCACCTACTGGACTACACCCACCGGAGAGGGATGCCCCCTGGGCTACACCCACTGGAGAGGGATGGCCACTGGACTACACCCACTAGAGAGGGATGCCCACTGGACTACACCCACTGGACTGCACCCACTGGACTGCACCTACTGGACTACACCCACTGGACTACACCCACTGGACTACACCCACTGGACTACACCCACTAGAGAGGGATGCCCACTGGACTACACCCACTGGAGAGGAATGCCCACTGGACTACACCCACTGGACTACACCTACTGGAGAGGGATGGCCACTGGACTACACCCACTGGACTACACCTACTGGAGAGGGATGCCCACTGGACTACACCCACTGGAGAGGGATGCCCACTGGGCTACACCCACTGGAGAGGGATGGCCACTGGACTACACCCACTAGAGAGGGATGCCCACTGGACTACACCCACTGGACTGCACCTACTGGACTACACCCACTGGACTACACCCACTGGACTACACCCACTAGAGAGGGATGCCCACTGGACTACACCCACTGGAGAGGAATGCCCACTGGACTACACCCACTGGACTACACCTACTGGAGAGGGATGGCCACTGGACTACACCCACTGGACTACACCTACTGGAGAGGGATGGCCACTGGACTACACCCACTGGACTACACCTACTGGAGAGGGATGGCCACTGGACTACACCCACTGGAGAGGGATGGCCACTGGACTACACCCACTGAACTACACCCACTAGAGAGGGATGGCCACTGGACTACACCCACTGGAGAGGGATGCCCACTGGACTACACCCACTGGACTACACCCACTGGAGAGGGATGGCCACTGGACTACACCCACTGGAGAGGGATGGCCACTGGACTACACCCACTGGACTACACCTACTGGACCACACCCACTAGAGAGGGATGGCCACTGGACTACACCCACTGGACTGCACCTACTGGACCGCACCCACTAGAGAGGGATGGCCACTGGACTATACCGACTGGACTAGACCCACTGGACTACACCCACTAGAGAGGGATGCTCCCTGGGCTACACCCACTGGACTACACCCACTAGACAGGGATGCCCCCTGGACTACACCCACTGGACTACACCCACTAGAGATGGATGACCATTGGACTACACCCACTGGACTACACCCACTAGAGAGGGATGCCCACTGGGCACCACTGCTCCTCAGCTGTCAGAGAGAAACACAGAGAGAGCAAGAGAGAGAGAAGGAAACATGAAAGAATAAAGAGAAGTGAGACAGGCTTACATGTCATAACCCACACACATACCTGCTAGGGACTATGCCTGCATAAAACTCTTTGGAAAAAAGGGTTCCAAAAGAGATATTCGGCTGTCGGAATGGGAGATAACTTTTTGAATCCAGGTAGAACCCTTTTGAGTTCTGTGCAGAACCCAATGTGGACAGGGTTCTACCTGGTACCAAAAATGGTTCTTCAAAGGGTTCTTCTATGGGGACAGCCGAAGAACCCTTTCAGGTTCTAGATAGCATCTTTTTCTGTGTAGTGTCCACAGAAAACAGAAAAAAACTCATGTCCGAAATACTTCCTCTGCTTCTAATTTCCATGAACTATAATAGAGAGTCACACTATTAAGGGCCTGTACCTTTCACATGAATGACAGGCGATCAGAGTGAACTCAAGGACAAAGGAGAGCATACAGAAACACATGTGAATTGGGCTGTTTGACTATCTCAAAACACGCAGCAGAAGTAGGGACAGCAACGGTGCAAGAGGACAGGCCGTGAACACAACAGGGTTCCAGCCAATGTCTCCGCTCTGAGGTATGAGTGCTACTGTGGTCAGCACAATGACACACTGGCCTTGTGGCTTTCTCTGGTACCAAATTCATCCCTCGCATGACACCTCCTAACACGACCGGCAAGGTCAGACACACAGAGTCCAATAACAACCCCCCTGCCCTGACAATGGAGGGGCATCCATTTCCCCTATAACCAACCTGTCAGACTTAAAGGGGCTGGACACGGACACGCCTTACATTTGTAATAGAAAGTAATCCGCACCGACATAGATCATAAAACATATCTTTCCTCCCGGGACGGCACGTTGCAGTACAGGCACACAGCCCATTTCATTTCCATTAAAAAAACACAAATTAGTTTGGAGTCAAATTCAAAGCAGTCCCACCTCCCAATCGTGATGAAGTTTCTAGGTTGGGAGGTTTTTGACTTTCAAAGCCCTTCAGAGTCAGTTGGTGTCCTTTTCAGGAGAGTTAGTTTCAAAGCCCTTCAGAGTCAGTTGGTGTCCTTTTCAGGAGAGTTAGTTTCAAAGCCCTTCAGAGTCAGTTGGTGTCCTTTTCAGGAGAGTTAGTTTCAAAGCCCTTCAGAGTCAGTTGTATCCTTTTCAGGAGATTTAGTTTGAAAGCCCTTCAGAGACAGTTGGTGTCCTTTTCAGGAGACTTAACTAGGTGGAAGTTTCACCGTAAGGGTTTTACCTATCAGATCCTCACTAGTGCATAGAGTGCAGGGTCTAGATTAGTTTTATTGCCAGTAGAGTATATATTGAAATATTTGCCCAGTCAATATTTGTATGTTTTCAATATTGCTAAATTAATGTTATTGAAATCAAAATACGACTCATATTTCAGAGCAAGCGGTTAAACTTCATGTGACACCAACGTTTCCTTGAAAACACATACAGATGAAACATGATGGAGTCATAAAGGAGGCCTGTAACACCTACAGATGAAACATGATGGAGTCATAAAGGAGGCCTGTAACACCTACAGATGAAACATGGAGTCATAAAGGAGGCCTGTAACACCTACAGATGAAACATGATGGAGTCATAAAGGAGGCCTGTAACACCTACAGATGAAACATGATGGAGTCATAAAGGAGGCCTGTAACACCTACAGATGAAACACGATGGAGTCATAAAGGAGGCCTGTAACACCTACAGATGAAACACGATGGAGTCATAAAGGAGGCCTGTAACACCTACAGATGAAACATGGAGTCATAAAGGAGGCCTGTAACACCTACAGATGAAACCACCGTGTTATCATGATTCTACAAATATCATTCAAAAACTCCACATGCTCTTAAATGTATTATGCGTAAATGAAAATAGATGTGTTTTAATAAACGAAAGTACAAGGGGAATGAATCAATGCTGATCATGATAATGATACAGATAAATGCCTTATGTGGAGACTGAGCACAGAATAGCAATTCACAATGAGGATTTTAAGTCCATTACCCATAGATTTTATATGGCGTCACCAGCCGAGACCTTTCACCTTTGCCAGGGGACTAGCTTATTTACTGCATTGTGGGGGTGCTCCGGAAACTGGTGTGTTTCCATTGTGGCTCATTCAATTGTCACTCTGTTCGTGTGCAAACAAATCTGTCTTTTCTGTCCCTGAATAATTCTATTTTCTTAAGGTACACGTTCCTTTTATACAAAACAAATGTTTATTTCTTTTTTCGTGATTACTGATCAGTTCATTTATACATTTATAATGAGTAGTTTTGTTTTGTTTTAATAAAAACCCTTTTATATTTTTGTACTTATGTATCATATGCATTTATTGTGTGGTGTGGTTTTCATATAAGCCCTTGGGCTTTCAACCACACCTGCTTACCGTTTGTTTTGTTTTAATGAGTTCAATTGTTGTTCATCTGTATTGTTGTCTATGAATTGGGGCGGCAGGGTAGCCTAGTGGTTAGAGTGTAGAGGTGGCAGGGTAGCCTAGTGGTTAGAGTGTAGAGGTGGCAGGGTAGCCTAGTGGTTAGAGTGTAGGGGCGGCAGGGTAGCCTAGTGGTTAGAGTGTAGGGGCGGCAGGGTAGCCTAGTGGTTAGAGTGTAGAGGTGGCAGGGTAGCCTAGTGGTTAGAGTGGAGGGGCGGCAGGGTAGCCTAGTGGTTAGAGTGTAGAGGTGGCAGGGTAGCCTAGTGGTTAGAGTGTAGAGGTGGCAGGGTAGCCTAGTGGTTAGAGTGTAGGGGTGGCAGGGTAGCCTAGTGGTTAGAGTGTAGGGGCGGCAGGGTAGCCTAGTGGTTAGAGTGTAGGGGCGGCAGGGTAGCCTAGTGGTTAGAGTGTAGAGGTGGCGGGTAGCCTAGTGGTTAGAGTGTAGGGGCGGCAGGGTAGCCTAGTGGTTAGAGTGTAGGGGCGGCAGGGTAGCCTAGTGGTTAGAGTGTAGAGGTGGCAGGGTAGCCTAGTGGTTAGAGTGTAGAGGCAGCAGGGTAGCCTAGTGGTTAGAGTGTAGAGGCGGCAGGTAGCCTAGTGGTTAGAGTGTAGGGGCGGCAGGGTAGCCTAGTGGTTAGAGTGTAGGGGTGGCAGGGTAGCCTAGTGGTTAGAGTGTAGAGGTGGCAGGGTAGCCTAGTGGTTAGAGTGTAGGGGCGGCAGGGTTGCCTAGTGGTTAGAGTGTAGAGGCAAGTTCAAACTTGCAAACCTCAAATCTGTCGTTCTGCCCCTGAACAGGCAGTTAACCCACTGTTCCTAGGCCGTCATTGAAAATAAGAATTTGTTCTTAACTGACTTGCCTGGTTAAATAAAGGTTGGTGCAATTATTATTATTATTTTTTTTACAAAATAATAAAATATGAAAGGTCAAATTCTTCCAAATTATATCACAAGGCCTTTATGTTTTTTACAAATACATGAGTATGTGGCCCCCTGGTGGCCAAGATGTGAATAATCAATAATTCCAAAGCAATCAGATGAGTTAAGTGTCGACCCAATAAAACACTATGTAGGCATGGTTCCCAAATGGTACCTATTCCCTATGTAGCAGAGTGTTCTTCACCAGGTCAAAAGTAGTGCACTACAAAGGGAATAGTGGTCTAAAAAGGGAATAGTGCTCTAAAAAGGGAATAGTGGTCTACAAGGTGAATAGTGCACAGCAAAGGGAATAGTGGTCTACAAGGTGAATAGTGCACAGCAAAGGGAATAGTGGTCTACAAAGGGAATAGTGCACTACAAAGGGAATAGTGGCTTACAAAGGAAATAGTGGTCTACAAGGTGAATAGTACACAGCAAAGGGAATAGTGGTCTACAAAGGGAATAGTGCACTACAAAGGGAATAGTGGTCTACAAAGGGAATAGTGCACTACAAAGGGAATAGTGCACTACAAAGGGAATAGTGCACTACAAAGGGAATAGTGCACTACAAAGGGAATAGTGCACTACAAAGGGAATAGTGCACTACAAAGGGAACAGTGCACTACAAAGGGAACAGTGCACTACAAAGGGAACAGTGCACTACAAAGGGAACAGTGGTCTACAAAGGGAATAGTACACTACAAAGGGAATAGTGCACTACAAGAGGAATAGTGCACCACAAAGGGAATAGTGGTCTTCAAAGGGAATAGTGCACTACAAAGGGAATAGTGCACTACAAAGGGCATAGTGGTCTACAAAGGGAATAGTGCACAACAAAGGGAATAGTGGTCTACAAAGGGAATACTGCATTACAAAGGGAATAGTGCACTACAAAGGGAATAGTGCACTACAACGGGAATAGTGCACTACAACGGGAATAGTGCACTACAAAGGGAATAGTGCACTACAAAGGGAATAGTGCACAACAAAGGGAATAGTGGTCTACAAAGGGAATAGTGCACTACAAGAGGAATAGTGCAAAACAAAGGGAATAGTGCACTACAAAGGGAATAGTGCACAACAAAGGGAATAGTGCACTACAAAGGGAATAGTGCACTACAAAGGGAATAGTGCACTACAAAGGGAATAGTGCACAACAAAGGGAATAGTGCACTACAAAGGGAATAGTGCAAAACAAAGGGAATAGTGCAAAACAAAGGGAATAGTGGTCTACAAAGGGAATAGTGCACTACAAAGGGAATAGTGCAAAACAAAGGGAATAGTGCACTACAAAGGGAATAGTGCACTACAAAGGGAATAGTGCACTACAAAGGGAATAGTGCACTACAAAGGGAATAGTGCACTACAAAGGGAATAGTGCAAAACAAAGGGAATAGTGCAAAACAAAGGGAATAGTGCAAAACAAAGGGAATAGTGCAAAACAAAGGGAATAGTGCACTACAAAGGGAATAGTGGTCTACAAAGGGAATAGTGGTCTACAAAGGGAATACGTCAGAGCCCGGTTACGAACCCGGGTCTCCGGAGTGAGAAACAGTCACTTAACCTACTGAGCCACGAAAAGTCGGCAGAACCCAGAAGATGAGGCAGACACAGCAGTACTTGAGATGGTGTATTTAATGAAGTAAAAAGAGAAGTCCTTCAGGAAAACATGTAACTCCACAACCTCAAAAGGAATTCCACAAGAACAAAGGTAATCCTCCAAGACAAAAAAGGTAAATCCACAAGGTGGTAGGAATAGCATAAAAAGCCTCAAAAGATACTCAAAAATAAATAAACAAGAACAAAAACAGAATTCCACAAGAGAGTCCACCGGGATCAACAAGAGTTCACAGAATACTAGGGCTGGGTGCTAACATACAAACACAGAGCAAAGAACTGAGGAAAACTAAGGGTTTAAATACAATCAGGGGAAACGAGGCACAGGTGCAAATAATAATGGGGATCAAGGGAAAACAAAAGGTCAAAAAGCACAATGGGGGCATCTAGTGACCAAAAACCGGAACAACCCTGGCCAAATCCTGACAGGAATAGTGGTCTACAAAGGGAATAGTGGTCTACAAAGGGAATAGTGGTCTACAAAGGGAATAGTGGTCTACAAAGGGAATAGTGGTCTTCAAAGGGAATAGTGGTCTTCAAAGGGAATAGTGGTCTTCAAAGGGAATAATGGTCTACAAAGGGAATAGTGGTCTACAAAGGGAATAGTGGTCTACAAAGGGAATAGTGGTCTACAAAGGGAATAGTGGTCTTCAAAGGGAATAGTGGTCTTCAAAGGGAATAGTGGTCTTCAAAGGGAATAATGGTCTACAAAGGGAATAGTGGTCTACAAAGGGAATAGTGGTCTACAAAGGGAATAGTGGTCTACAAAGGGAATAGTGCACTACAAAGGGAATAGTGCACTACAAAGGGAATAGTGGTCTACAAAGGGAATAGTGGTCTACAAAGGGAATAGTGGTCTACAAAGGGAATAGTGGTCTACAAAGGGAATAGTGCACTACAAAGGGAATAGTGCACAACAAAGGCCTGGCACCTCCAGCTGTTAATTGTGTTTATTTAACCTTTATTTAACGAGGCAAGTCAGTTAATTAAGAACAAATTCTTATTTACAATGACGGCCTACCCCGGCCAAACCCAAACCCGGATGACACTGGCCCAATGGTGCGCCACCCTATGGGACTCCCAATCACAGCCGGTTGTGTTACAGCCTGGAATCGAACCAGGATCTGTAGTGATGCCTCTAGCACTGAGATGCAGTGCATTAGACCGCTGTGCCACTCGGGAGCTTTTAGAGCACTGCTGCTGTGGGGAAGTCAGCCTCTCCTGCTTCCTGTGGTCTCATCTGTGTGTGACTGACTGGAGCCCTGCTCATCTGAACCACACCATCTCTGCTACTACCAATGTCCAGGATCTTCAGCTCCTTGATGTCCATGGCACTATGGGAGAATAGAGTCATATAAAGGCTGATATCCATTGCATTGTGGGAGAATAGACTGTCTACTAAAAGCTGATGTCCATTGCATTGTGGGAGAATAGACAGTCTACTAAAAGCTGATGTCCATTGCATTGTGGGAGAATAGACTGTCTACTAAAAGCTGATGTCCATTGCATTGTGGGAGAATAGACAGTCTACTAAAAGCAGATGTCCATTGCATTGTGGGAGAATAGACTGTCTACTAAAAGCTGATGTCCATTGCATTGTGGGAGAATAGACAGTCTACTAAAAGCTGATGTCCATTGCATTGTGGGAGAATAGACAGTCTACTAAAATCTGATGTCCATTGCATTGTGGGAGAATAGACAGTCTACTAAAAGCTGATGTCATTGGCATTGTGGGAGAATAGACAGTCTACTAAAAGCTGATGTCCATGGCATTGTGGGAGAATAGACAGTCTACTAAAAGCTGATGTCCATTGCATTGTGGGAGAATAGACAGTCTACTAAAAGCTGATGTCCATTGCATTGTGGGAGAATAGACAGTCTACTAAAAGCTGATGTCCATGGCATTGTGGGAGAATAGACAGTCATATAGAGGCTTCGATTTAGTCGGCATGGCACTGTGGTAGACAACAGGGAATTCTGGAAAAGTGACAATAGAATTGATCTCAACCCTGGTACAACAATCAGTTTAAGGTAATTGTTTAGAAAAATGTAAAGGTATTTTCTCCTGAATGAATTGATGATGTGTACATTTGTATAATTTCACAAGAGGGAAGTGTGAAACATAATCTGTCTTTTGGGGTCTGAGGAGGGATGGAAATTAAACCCGTTAGCCCGAGGCTAGTACTTTTCAGAAAGGGCTAGTAGAAAATGTGCCCAACTAGCTGGCTAGGGAAATGTTGTCTTTTCAAATATCGCATGGCACACATTTTGGACTGTGGCTAGTAAAAATGTCAGTCTACTAGCCTAGCTGGCCAGTCCCCAAAATCCTTAAATTCCATCCCTGTTGGTTTGCACATGTAGGACACATGTCACTGTCATAATAAACAGGGGTGAATTTCCTGAAAGCTTTGTAGAACTAAGATCATTGTTTTTGTCCATTGCCTACAACCAGTGTTTACCTTGGACTGAAATAGGTGCCTGTATTCATTTTGGGTGCCAGTACCGTTTATGTTTCCATTCAGGAATTCTACAATACTTTAGAGTTCATCTTCTATAAAAGGTGCAGAAACTCGGGCAGTAGAAAATCGCTAGGTGTGGGTACACAGTTCTGCTGAGCTCCTGCCCAAGCCAATCATTGCCTACATTGGAGTTATTAAGTAACTTAGTGCTACAAAGATTTCAGGAAACTATAAACAGTTGTACCTAAAAGTGACCTCGGGCACAGGGCACTTGACTCCATTGTGTAAGGGTTGACTGAGGGAGATGGTCTGACTGGACTGGTCCACAGGCGACACCTCTCCTTGGTACACCCCTAGGGTTGCTCCACAGTTTATCCACACCAGGCTACCCAACCGGTCTGTAGCCATCCTGTCTAGTCAAAACGAGAAGAGCATGAACACACGCCACTTTGATATAGCTACACCCGGAAGTGACTTTTCGTAGCAGGTTTAGATAGCCTTTTCGCTAGACCCCAGCTGGGCCCCGAAGTGAGAGGGCCAGGAGGTATGCGGTCAACAATGCTTGACTCAGGGAGGAGGACGCCCCTGCCATGCATAGTCCCATGGGATGTTGGCTATCAACAACAAGGCAACTCCTATGACTAATTGGGAATGGGACTAGGATTAGGATTGGCGTAGGATTGATCACCCTGTCGCTGGCCGCCTTTGGGGAGGGTGTATAGTGTGAAAGGCCGAAACACCCTAGGAACCAAAGGTACACTACTGACGATGCGCTCCCCAAATTTCACCCGGCTCACTGTTCATGAACTCTTGGAAGTGCTTGCACAAAGGATAGTAACATCTCATCCTGTGTTCTTGGAATCCTAACCGCAATCTAATTCTTCTAACCTGCAACAACAACAACAAAAGTCACTTCAGGTGATAGCTGTATTGAAGTGGCGTGTTTTTGGTGAATCTTCTGAACACATCATAAGAAGGGTTGTGTTCTACTAGGAGGGGTAATCAACTGTTACCCTACGAGGTCTGGAGCCTGCTAGTTTTGTGTTTTACCTGATAATTTCTTGTACCACCTGGTGTCCCAGGTCTAAATCGGTCCCTTGATTAGAGGGGAACAATGAAAAACACAGTGGAACTGGCTTTGAGGTCCAGAATTGAGTTTGAGGGTACTAGGCCAATGCTAGATTAAATATAATATGAGTTCACCACTAAATAACTTTTGCTATATTACCCAGCTAGCTAGTGGTTACTGAGGATGTAGATAGCTAGCCAATTGTTTTCTACTGGTTAACTTAGATAGCTAGCATCTTAGCTAGTTAGTTCAATAACAGACTATAGAATGTCAGTTGCAACCGAGTGGGAATTAGCTAATGATTTTGTGTAACATTAATGAAAAGAGTCAGGTTTGCAAGCTCAGTCTCCTCAGCTAGCTAGCTCTGGCTAAAGTTAGCTAAAATATGGCCTCTTGACTTCTAATTTTCTCATTCAGAATGGCAATACATGCCTTATTGTTTCATGGAGAAATTAGCATACCTTTTGTGATATTCCGTATAACGGCGGTTTTAATTTAGGCTTTGAACTGTTGTCCACGAAATGTATTAAATTAAGGGTCCTTGGTTGAATGGTTAGCTTCGTTTCAGTAGAATGAGCTAGGGTCGCACAACTTCCATACACATTTCTAAATAAAAGTAATCACAGTTGTGTGTGTGTGTGTGGGGGGGGGGGGGGGGGGGTATCAAGCCGTCCACTTGACCAGATATGAAACACACAGCACAATAAAATGTATGATTTTGTTATCAAATGTATTTTATGGAGTAAATATAGGATGTGATGTTTGGTTGATAAAATACCTATAAAGCCACAAACAACATGGTGTGAATGAGAGAAAGGCTATATATACCGATATTGTCTCAAAGTGATGATGTCGGTGTCCCATTCCATTTTGGACTCAGTCAGTGGCTTGTAGTGTTTCCTCACTGTCCTGTAGACAGTAGCAAGTAACTGTGCTACAATACAAGTCCCTGTAGAAAATGAGCACCAGGTGAGAGCAGAGGCTTGGGAGGCCCGTGGACGTCTACACAGTCAGACAGGCCCGCTGAAGAACAGAGACACACAGCTGCAGCACAGTGGTAGTACTGCACAGATACTGGAGATGAAACACACGAGAAGGGGGACCAGTGCTGGGATAAGTACATTCTTCTTCGTTATTGAATTACTTCTATGAGTGATACTGGTATTTGTGGCTCCCCTTTTTTTGTGACTCTTTTGTCTTCTTTCTGGCCTTTTCCTCACCCACACTCTGGTGTGTCCTACAGCAGCTGGCAGATGCAGTGAGTGCTGTTGAGCAGCAGGAGGAGGAGGAGAACTGCAAGACAAGTGAGGATGATGACTAAGCTGTTAAGAATGGCATTCATGGCAAAGTGTTCCTTAGGAGATCGTCAATTCAATTAGCTTTAATAAACTGTATTAATTCACGAGGGGCAATTATTGCTGGCTAGGTTACAAATAGAATGACAACAAACATACACAACAAACAATATGTTATCAGTGCATTGGAAAAGTATTCAGATTCCTTCATTTTGTTACGTTACAGCCTTATTTTAAAAATGTATTCAATAGCTTTCCCATCACGAACCTAGACCCGATATCCCATAATGACATCACAATATCCCATAATGACATCACAATATCCCATAATGACATCACAATATCCCATAATGACATCACAATACCCCATAATGACATCACAATACCCCATAATGACAAAGCAAAAACAGGTTTAGAATAGTTTTGCAAATGTATTAAAAATAAAAAACCTTGAAATATTACATTTACATGAGTATTCAGACCCTTTACCAGTGATGTAAAGTACTTAAGTTAAAATACTTTCAAGTACTACTTATGTAGTTTTTTGGGGGGTATCTGTACTTTACTATTAATTTTTATTACATTTTTTTATTTATTTAACCTTTATTTAACTAGGCAAGTCAGTTAAGAACAAATTCTTATTTACAATGACGGCCTACTCCGGCCAAACCCGGACGACACTGGGCCAATTGTGCGGCGCCCTAATCATGGCCGGATGTGATACAGCCTGGTATTTTTGACAATATTTACTTTTACTTCACAAAATGTCCTATTAAGGTATCTTTACCTTTAGTCAAGTTTGACAATTGGGTTTCAAACTTTTTTGGTACCTTTCTCCAGATCTGTGCCTCGACACAATCCTGTCTCGTAGCTCTACGGACAATTCCTTCGACCTCGTGGCTTGGTTTTTGCTCTGACATGCACTGTCAACTGTGGGACCTTATATAGACTCCCTGACCAAGGCCCTTCTCCCCCGATCGCTCAGTTCGGCCGGGGAGCCAGCTCTTGTTGGTTCCAAACTTCTTCCATTTAATAAGGATGGAGGTCACTGTGTTCTTGTGGACCTTCAATGCTGCAGACTTTTTTTGGCACCCTTCCCCAGATCTGTGCCGCTCCACAATCCTGTCTCTGAGCTCTACAGACAACTCCTTCGACCTCATGGCTTTGGTTTTTGCTCTGATGTCAACTGTGGGACCTTATATAGACAAGTGTGTGCCTTTCCAAACCATGTCCAATCAATTGAATTTACCACAGGTGGACTCCAATCAACTTGTAGAAACATCTCAAGGATGATCAATGGAAACAGGATTCACAAGAGCTCAATATACTGTCTCATAGCAAAGGGTCTGAATAATTATGTATATAAGATATTTCTGTTTCATTTTTAATAAATGTTTTTTTTTTTAAATCTAAAAACCTGTTTTTACTTCGACATTACGGGTTATAGTGTGTAGATTGATGAGGGGGAAAAAATATTTGATCCATTTTAGAATAAGGCTGTAATGCAACCAAATATGGAACAAGTCAAGGGGTCTGAATACTTAATACTGTACATGTGCAATTGAAGGGTATACTTGAATGTTTACATTGAAAGGGTCCTTCAGCTTGTAAATTAACATATTAAAAATGAGACCAAGTCCGGAGAGGGGGAACGTTATCAAACCTACAGCCTCAAGAGCTAACAACAAGTCACTGAGAAAAACCTTACCTGTTACACAACAAGACTTACAGAGAGGTACATTGTACAACTACTGTATTTCAAAGTAACCTCATTGAACAAAAAATATTTTGTACAGGCTTGGTTAAAGACAACCCCACTCGGAGTCTGAAGCTGCAGTTGGAGAGGAGCCAGAGGGACAGGTGTGTGAGCTCAGCAACCAGCTGGCTGAGACCAAGGTCCACACCAACAGGCAGGTGGCAGATGAAGGAGGAACTAATGACTGTGAGATACGTGGGAGATATGAATGGATACTGGTGGGTTATGGATTGTGGCATGTGACTGGACTGTGAAAATAGACAATAAATTCTTCTTCTTCAATGGTTATGCCTGTTCAAATATGACTATAATCATAGATTTGTCTATGACATGGTCTTCAGATGAATGAAAAGGTGATATCACAGCTGGAGATGACCTAACAGAGGCTGGAGTTCTCATTGGCTCAGCTGCAGGAGCTAGGGGCGGAGAGAGTCATCCACACCAATCAGATCGCAGCTCTGGGGACCGGGCGCAGCCAGCTGATTGGAGAGAAGAAGGATGTTGCTGAGCGCTATTGGACGGGGATGGAGGACAGGAGCAGGAAGTGACAGAACTGAGGTAGATATGCTGTCAGCTCAAGTGAGAGGAGGGAGGAATAGACTAATGAGTAGATGTGATGCACGTTTGGAGATATGGCACTGGCAAAACATCACGACACACTTTATCACAGAAACAAACTAAATGTTTGAAAGGATTGGCCTGAGAAAGGCTCTGCGTAGAGTCACTGATCTAGATCATGCATCCCAAATAACTACTCATTCATGTGATCAAGAAAAAGCTAATCTGTGCCTCTCCTTGAAGAAAAAAACACATAAAATGTCTGACACTTTTACGCTTAGAAAATCATGCACAAGAGCTATGCGAACATGTATTAATGATGGGATTGTCATGTCTCACATCATGTCACTATTGAATCTCAAGGATGCCCTTGAGTCAGAAATACCAGAGATTGCAGAACTGCTGGAGTGAGAAGTGGAAGGATCTGCACACCGTCCTAGGCAGAACTAGAGGAACTCAGAGAGAAGAAACCTGGCGATTTAGTAAAATCATATCTAATGTATCCTGTTAGACATCCATCCATCCATTAAGATGTCTCAACCAACCAACCAACCAACCAACCAATAACATGATTCATTATGTACCATATTATGTACCATTGGGGCCACATTAAACTCATTCAGCATAGCCAGAAGAGGACTGGCCACCCCTCATAGCCTGGTTCCTCTCTAGGTTCTTTCCTAGGTTCTGGCCTTTCTAGGGAGTTTTTCCTAGCCACCGTGCTTCTACACCTTCATTGCTTGCTGTTTGGGGTTTTAGACTGGGTTTCTGTACAGCACTTTGAGATATCAGCTGATGTACGAAGGGCTATATAAATACATTTGATTTGATTCAGATTAGCATTATAGTGCTGTCTGTACTATTAAAAACTGTTGATGTGTAATATGTTGACTCCAGCTTCAAGAAAAGGACAGCTCATGGTGGAGGTTTGAGTCACTTCAGACAGAAAGGGGCAGAGAGACAAGTGAGTACGGACCTTCCATGATGTGTACCCTACATGATACCCTGAGCATGTACAAATATACATCCCTGACTGTCTATGCTTATAACCATAACATTACTAATACATCTGGTCTTCCTCAGGGAAGAGATTCAGAATCTTCTTCTGCACTGGGCCAGTACAGAGGTAGAGCTGAGCAGAGTCAGAAAATATACTGGTTATCTGTTGAAGGTAGAGCTGAGCAGAGTCAGAAAATATACTGGTTATCTGTTGAAGGTAGAGCTGAGCAGAGTCAGAAAATATACTGGTTATCTGTTGAAGGTAGAGCTGAGCAGAGTCAGAAAATATACTGGTTATCTGTTGAAGGTAGAGCTGAGCAGAGTCAAAAAATATACTGGTTATCTGTTGAAGATAGAGCTGAGCAGAGTCAGAAAATATACTGGTTATCTGTTGAAGGTAGAGCTGAGCAGAGTCAGAAAATATACTGGTTATCTGTTGAAGGTAGAGCTGAGCAGAGTCAGAAAATATACTGGTTATCTGTTGAAGGTAGAGCTGAGCAGAGTCAGAAAATATACTGGTTATCTGTTGAAGGTAGAGCTGAGCAGAGTCAGAAAATATACTGGTTATCTGTTGAAGGTAGAGCTGAGCAGAGTCAGAAAATATACGGGTTATCTGTTGAAGGTAGAGCTGAGCAGAGTCAGAAAATATACTGGTTATCTGTTGAAGGTAGAGCTGAGCAGAGTTAGAAAATATACTGGTTATCTGTTGAAGGTAGAGCTGAGCAGAGTCAGAAAATATACTGGTTATCTGTTGAAGGTAGAGCTGAGCAGAGTCAGAAAATATACGGGTTATCTGTTGAAGGTAGAGCTGAGCAGAGTCATAAAATATACTGGTTATCTGTTGAAGGTAGAGCTGAGCAGAGTCATAAAATATACTGGTTATCTGTTGAAGGTAGAGCTGAGCAGAGTCAGAAAATATACTGGTTATCTGTTGAAGGTAGAGCTGGATGCTTGTAAACAACAGTCGGAGCTGGAAAGCAGCATGAGTCTGACTCTGCACAACAAACTCAAAGGTAAAAGGCAACCCTCATATCTTGGGATTAAACCTCATATTTTATTTTGGGATTAAACCTCATATTTTGGGGTGAAGCCTCATATTTTGATATTAAACTTCATATCTTGATGGTACAGAGCACAAGGGGGCGATAAACTCCTGTTTTTTACTGTTGTCCTCTGCAGGTGGGGAAGGAGTACACACTTCTGATAAAGGAACAGAGACAGATTGAGCCGATTATTCAATATATAACTGTTTAGTATTATCTATGGATCTTGATTTTAGAACTAGGACGACTTGCATAAGCATAGTAACGTATGAATTCTGATGAACCATAACCGTGTCTTTCTGTTGTCTGTCTCTAGACTCTAAATGCAATACATCTGGATTTATACAGAGACAAAGGAACATTTTACATTTGTTATGTCCTAGTATACCATTACAGACACAGGCTGCACAGGTGTCTTAGGAGGAGTCGGATAGTGAGCTGGGCCAGGTGAGGGCAGAGCTACAGATGGTGTCCCTGGATGAGGTGGATTGGGGCCAGGTGAGGGCAGAACTACAGATGGTGTCCCTGGAGGAGGTGGATTGGGGCCAGGTGAGGGCAGAACTACAGATGGTGTCCCTGGAGGAGGTGGATTGGGGCCAGGTGAGGGCAGAACTATAGATGGTGTCCCTGGAGTAGGTGGATTGGGGCCAGGTGAGGGCAGAACTATAGATGGTGTCCCTGGAGGAGGTGGATTGGGGCCAGGTGAGGGCAGAACTACAGATGGTGTCCCTGGAGGAGGTGGATTGGGGCCAGGTGAGGGCAGAACTATAGATGGTGTCCCTGGAGGAGGTGGATTGGGGCCAGGTGAGGGCAGAACTACAGATGGTGTCCCTGGAGGAGGTGGATTGGGGCCAGGTGAGGGCAGAACTATAGATGGTGTCCCTGGAGGAGGTGGATTTGGGCCAGGTGAGGGCAGAGCTACAGATGGTGTCCCTGGAGGAGGTGGATTGGGGCCAGGTGAGGGCAGAGCTACAGATGGTGTCCCTGGAGGAGGTGGATTGGGGCCAGGTGAGGGCAGAGCTACAGATGGTGTCCCTGGATGAGGTGGATTGGGGCCAGGTGAGGGCAGAACTACAGATGGTGTCCCTGGAGGAGGTGGATTGGGGCCAGGTGAGGGCAGAACTATAGATGGTGTCCCTGGAGGAGGTGGATTGGGGCCAGGTGAGGGCAGAACTACAGATGGTGTCCCTGGAGGAGGTGGATTGGGGCCAGGTGAGGGCAGAACTATAGATGGTGTCCCTGGAGGAGGTGGATTTGGGCCAGGTGAGGGCAGAGCTACAGATGGTGTCCCTGGAGGAGGTGGATTGGGGCCAGGTGAGGGCAGAGCTACAGATGGTGTCCCTGGAGGAGGTGGATTGGGGCCAGGTGAGGGCAGAGCTACAGATGGTGTCCCTGGATGAGGTGGATTGGGGCCAGGTGAGGGCAGAACTATAGATGGTGTCCCTGGAGGAGGTGGATTTGGGCCAGGTGAGGGCAGAGCTACAGATGGTGTCCCTGGATGAGGTGGATTGGGGCCAGGTGAGGGCAGAACTACAGATGGTGTCCCCTGGAGGAGGTGTTAAAGATCTATCTATCTGTCTACAGTGCATTCGGAAAGTATTCAGACCCCTTCCCCTTTTTCCACGTTTTGTTATGTTACAGCCATATTCTGAAATGCATTAAATAAAAACAAATCCTCATCAATCTGCATACAATACCACATAATGACAAAGTGAAAGCAGTTTTTTAGAAATTTTTACAAGTACTTTATTTACATACAGTACCAGTCAAAAATGTGGACATACCTACTCATTCAAGGGTTTTTTCTATATTTTCAACATTGTAGGATAATAGTGAAGACATGAACACTATGAAATAACACATATGGAATCATGTAGTAACCAAAAAAGTGTTAAACAAATCAAAGTATATATTTTAGATTTTAGATTATTCAAAGTAGCCACCCTTTGCCTTGATGACAGCTTTGCAAACATTTGGCATTCTTTCAACCAGCTTCATGAGGTACTCACCTGGAATGCATTTCAATTAACAGGTGTGCCTTGTTAAACGTTCAATAGTGGAATTTCTTTCCATCTTAATGCGTTTGAGCCAATCAGTTGTGTTGTGACAAGGTAGAGGTGTTATACAGAAGATAACCCTATTTGGTAAAAAGCCAAGTCCATATTATGGCAAGAACAGCTCAAATAAGCAAAGAGAAATGACAGTCCATCATTACTTTAAGACATGAAGATCAGTCAATACGGAAAATTTCAAGAACTTTTAAAGTTTCTTCAAGTGCAGTCGCATAAACCATCAAGCGCTATGATGAAACTGTCTCTCATGAGGACCACCACAGGAAAGGAAGACCCAGAGCTACCTCTGCTGCAAAGGATAAGTTCATTAGAATTAATTGCACCTCAGATTGCAACCTAAATAAATGCCTAAATAAATAAATGCTTCACAGAGTTCAAGTAACATCTCAAAATCATCTGTTCAGAGGATACTGCGTGAATCAGGCCTTCGCGATCAGATTTCTGCAAAGAAACCACTACTAAAGGACACTAATAAGAAGAAGAGACTTGCTTGGGCCAAGAAACACGGGCAAATGACATTAGACCGGTGGAAATCTGTAAATTGCTCTGATGAATCCAAATTTGAGATATTTGGATCTAACCGCCAGGTCTTTGTGAGACACAGAGTAGGGGAACGGATGATCTACACATATATGGTTCCCACCGTGAAGCATGGAGGAGGAGGTGTGATGGTGTGGGGGTGCAATCGGTGATTTATTTAGAATTCAAGGCATACTTAACCAGCATGGCTACCACAGCATTCTGCAGCAATATGCCATCCCATCTGATTTGCGCTTGTGGGACTATCACACCTCCAACACACCTCCAGGCTATTTGACCAAGAAGGAGAGTTTATAGAGTGCTACATCAGATGACCTGGCCTCCACAATCACCCGACCTCAACCCAATTGAGATGGTTTGGGACGAGTTGGACCGCAGAGTGAAGGAAAAGCAGCCAACATATATGGGGACTCAGCATATATGGGGACTCCTACAAGACTGTTGGAAAAGCATTCCAGGTGAAGCTGGTTGAGAGAATACCAAGAGTCTGCAAGGCTGTCATCAAGGCAAAGGGTGGCTACTTTGAAGAATCTCAAAAATAAAATATATGTTTTTGTTACTACATGATTCCAAATGCTATTTCATAGTTTATATGTCTCACTGTTATTCTACAATGTACAAAATAACAAACTATAGTTTGGCAAGTCGGTTAGGACATCTACTTTGCGTATGACACAAGTAATTTTTCCAAAAATTGTTTAGACTGATTATTTCATTTATAATTCACTTTATCACAATTCCAGTGGGTCAGAAGTTCACATACACTAAGTTGACTGTGCCATTAAGCAGCTTGGAAAATTCCACAAAATGATGTCATGGCTTTAGAAGCTTCTGACAGAAGCATGTGAGTCATTTGGAGGTATACCTGTGGATGTATTTCAAGGCCTACCTTCAAACTCAGTGCCTCTTTGCTTGACATCATGGGAAAATCAAAAGAAATTAGCCAAGACCTCAGAAAAAAATTGAAGACCTCCACAAGTCTGGTTCATCCTTGGGAGCAATTTCCAAATGCCTGAAGGTACCACGATCATCTGTACAAACAATAGTACGCAAGTATAAATACCATGGGACCACACAGCCATTATACAGCTCAGGAAGGACTGCGTTCTGTCTCCTAGAGAGGAACGTACTTTGGTGTGAAAAGTTCAAACCAATCCCAGAACAACAGCAAAGGACCTTGTGAAGATGCTGGAGGAAACAGGTACAAAAGTATCTATATCCACAGTAAAACGAGTCCTATATCAACATAACCTGAAAGGCCGCTCAGCAAGGAAGAAGCCACTGCTCCAAAACCGCCATAAAAAAGCCAGACTATGGTTTGCAACTGCACATGGGGACAAATATTGTACTTTTTGGAGAAATGTCCTCTGGTCTGATGAAACAAAAATATAACTGTTTGGCCATAATGACCATCGTTATGATTGGAGGAAAAAGGGGGAAGCCCGAAAACCGAAGAACACCATCCCAACCGTGAAGCACGGGGGTGGCAGCATCATGTTGTGGGGGTGCTTTGCTGCAGGAGGGACTGGTGCACTTCACAAAATAGATGGCATCATGAGGGGAGGAAAATTATGTGGATATATTGAAGCAACATCTCAAGACAAGTAAGTGGACACCCCTTCAAATTAGTAGATTCTACTAAAATCCAGCACACCGCCATGCAATCTCCATAGCCAAACATTGGCAGTAGAATGGCCCGTACTGAAGAGCTCAGTGACTTTAAACGTGGCACCGTCATAGGATGCCAATAAGTCCAACAAGTCAGTTCATCAAATTTCTGGCCTGCTAGAGCTGCCCCGGTCAACTGTAAGTGCTGTTTTTGTGAAGTGGAAACGTCTAGGAGCAACAACGGCTCAGCCCTGAAGTGGTAGGCCACACACGTTCACAGAATGGGACCGGCGAGTGCAGAAGCGTGCAGTGCTTAAAAATCTTCTGTCGTCACTTGCAACACTCACTACCGAGTTCCAAACCTCCTCTGGAAGCAATGACAGCACAATAACTGTTCGTTGGGAGCTTCATGAAATGGGTTTGTCGAGATCGGTGTGGAAGAACTTGACAGGCCTGCACAGAGCCCTGACTTCCACCCCATCGAACACCTTTGGGATGAATTGGAATGCTAACTGCGAACCAGGCCTAATCGCCCAACATCAGTGCCCGACCTCACTAATGCTCTTGTCGCTGAATGGAAGAAAGTCTCCGCATCAATGTTCCAACATCTAGTAGAAAGCCTTCCCAGAAGAGTGGAGGCTGTTTTGCTGCAAAGAAGGGGGGACCAACTCCATATTAATGCCCATTCCTGGAATGAGATGTTTGACGAGCAGGTATCCACATACTTTTGTCATGTAGTGTATTTACAGCACACAGCTACAGTACCTCCACCAAGCGGTATGATTATATCATATTCAATGCTTGTATTCTCCAGTTCAAATGCCAGTTTAAAGCATGCTAGTTTTCCTTTTCAAGTGTCTCTCCAAAAAGTCATGCTCACGTTCACTTCCAGTCATGCTTACCAGATGGTACAGTATCACTCCATCCAGCTATATTAGCAGTCTATGATCTGCTCAATCCCAGGAAAATGTTGGTGGGAAGAGGTCTTTCTAGCCAATGGATTTTCTCATGGTATGGCTGTCTCAGATTGTTTTGAGTCCATCAGGGCCAAAGGTGAACTGGTTGAATTGTCCAGAGTACATCAGAGATTGGCTGATGATGTCCTATAGAGGTTCCAGTTGGTCAGTATCTCAGAATTCTGGAGTGTAATTGGTTGGATCTAGGCTATGAGAAAATGTTGCCGTTTTGAAGCTAATTTTCTGCTATTCTACACATTTTACTATCATAAACTATCTGGGGGGGCGGTAATCCTGCGTGCCCATTCGGTAATCCGGCCCAAGCCGGATCTGTCCTCTTATTAGTTTAGTATCCCAATGTTCTGGAGTCTGATTGTTTTTTATTGTTTTCCAAAGGTTCTTGTTCGACGGTGTGCCAGCGTGCCCTCTCCACCTGACCCTGGCTACACATGTCCCTCCAATGAGAACGTCCCGTCTCTGGAGCCTCTGAACCAATCAGAACTCTCCCCAGCACCGTGTTATTGGAGTACACGTGCTCCTGTCACAATGGGGGGGGGGGAGAAGGTTTTACTTGCAATAGTTGTGATCTTTATATGTGGTTGTTTTTCCTACTTTAGTTGAATGCACTGTCTGTAACTCGCTCTGGATAAGTGTCTGTTAAATGACTACAATGTCAATTATAGAAGGGGTTATGCTATTTCTGCAGGGTCTTTTTTACAGAAACCCATATTTATAGTTATTTATCTAATGTGAGATAATCATATGTCATATGAAAAGCAGAGGAAAGTAGCTCCTCCTACCTGCATGACGATGAACTCCATCACGAGGGGCAGCGTAGTGACATCACCAGGGGGCAGGTCAAACAGGAAGGGGGTGTTGGCCCCGCCCACACTCTTGGTCTCCTTGGTTCCGATCACCAACCCGTCGTGACGCAGGTTGATCACCACATGGGAGTCTGTAGAGAGTAGAGACGTATACAAATATCAGACTCTACTACCTCTCTTCAACAGCACAAATGCTAACTGCTTCAGGGTATTACTACAGTATTACTACAGTATTACTACAGTATTACTACAGCACTTCCAGATGTGGAAATAGAGCAGCTGTGGTAAGAGAGGACCAACAATAATCACAGAGAGACAGAGAGGGAGGGAGAGAGAGAGAGAGAGAAAGACACCTATTCAGCAAAGAAATATGATTTAATATGAATATAATAAACATTTCACATTTTATTCTAGAGTCCGAGAGGCATATAATCCACAACAGTGAACAGGAAGGCTGGATCGATGCTATAAATTACACTCTCATTCCAGTATCCCAGCATTAAACTGTCAGTCTAAAGCTGACCAACCAAGAAGCAGCTCTTTAAATCAGCACTGGGCTAGATGGGATTGAAACATTGTCTGGAGGATTGTGAAGAGAGAGACAGAGAGGATTAAACCACAATCACAATGTAATTTTTAAAAAAAGAAGGGATGATCTCCTGCTGCATTAATTTGGCTCCTGTAAGACATCATTTAATCCCCCAAACATTAAAAGCAAACATGAGGGTTTACTTTACTGTTACCTCTGGCCCTAAAAAGCAAAGCTCAGAGGCCAGGGCAACAACCCACGCAGCTCAACCACCTTACACAATGTCTGGATCTGAGTGGATGGATGGATGAACACAATATGGCTGTTTGGTGAGGGAATAGAACCCAGGTAGATGCAGAGGGTGAGAGATGGGGAAGGAGACAGAGAGACGAAGATGGAGAGAGAGAACGAGAAAGAGAGAGGGAGGGAGAGATTAAGATCAAGAGAGGGAGAAAGAGAGAGAAAGAAAGAAAGAAAGAAAGAAAGAAAGAAAGAAAGAAAGAAAGAAAGAAAGAAAGAAAGAAAGAAAGAAAGAAAGAAAGAAAGAAAGAGGGAGAGATTGGGACCAAGAGGTAAAGACAGAGAGAGAGAGACAGAGAGGGAGGGAGAGATTGAGATCGAGAGGGGGAGAGAGAGAAAGAAATAGGGGGAGAGATTGGGACCAAGAGTCAGAGACAGAGAGGGAGTGAGAGATGTTCCACCTGTTTCTCCTAGTGTTTGGGTTTGCTCCTATACGTGAGGTTGACCAGATACAGAGAGACAACGTTAGAGACAGAGTAGTTTAGCTGGTACTCCTAGTGTGTGAGGTTGGGTTACCAGGTGCTCCTAGTGTGTTGGTGTGAGGTTGGGTTACCTGGTGCTCCCAGTGTGTGAGGTTGGGTTACCTGGTACTCCTAGTGTGTGAGGTTGGGTTACCTGGTATTCCTAGTGTGTGAGGTTGGGTTACCTGGTGCTCCTAGTGTGTTGGTGTGAGGTTGGGTTACCTGGTGCTCCTAGTGTGTGAGGTTGGGTTACTTGGTACTCCTAGTGTGTGAGGTTGGGTTACCTGGTGCTCCTAGTGTGTGAGGTTGGGTTACCTGGTGCTCCTAGTGTGTTGGTGTGAGGTTGGGTTACATGGTGCTCCTAGTGTGTGAGGTTGGGTTACCTGGTGCTCCTAGTGTGTTGGTGTGAGGTTGGGTTACCTGGTGCTCCTAGTGTGTGAGGTTGGGCTACCTGGTGCTCCTAGTGTGTTGGTGTGAGGTTGGGTTACCTGGTACTCCTAGTGTGTGAGGTTGGGTTACCTAGTGCTCCTAGTGTGTTGGTGTGAGGTTGGGTTACCTGGTGCTCCTAGTGTGTGAGGTTGGGTTACCTGGTGCTCCTAGTGTGTGAGGTTGGGTTACCTGGTGCTCCTAGTGTGTGAGGTTGGGTTACCTGGTACTCCTAGTGTTGGTGTGAGGTTGGGTTACCTGGTGCCCCTAGTGTGTGAGGTTGGGTTACATGGTACTCCTAGTGTGTGAGGTTGGGTTACCTGGTACTCCTAGTGTGTGAGGTTGGGTTACCTGGTGCTCCTAGTGTGCTGGTGTGAGGTTGGGTTACCTGGTGCTCCTAGTGTGTGAGGTTGGGTTACCTGGTGCTCCTAGTGTGTTGGTGTGAGGTTGGGTTACCTAGTGCTCCTAGTGTGTGAGGTTGGGTTACCTGGTACTCCCAGTGTGTGAGGTTGGGTTACCTGGTGCTCCTAGTGTGTTGGTGTGAGGTTGGGTTTCCCGGTGCTCCTAGTGTGTGAGGTTGGGTTACCCGGTGCTCCTAGTGTGTGAGGTTGGGTTACCTGGTGCTCCTAGTGTGTGAGGTTGGGTTACCTGGTGTAAGGTTGGCCAGGTTATCTGCTTGGAGGACCATGGCCTTGACGCGGTGGACCAGGGTCTGATACTGGAGCAGAATAAACAGCTGACCCTGGACCTGTGGGCTGAGGCTCAGTCCTCTACTGGTCGCCGCATCCTGGGAGGTCAGGCTCTGCACGGGGTCAAAGGTAAAAAAGGGCAAACAATCTGATGCCCGACTGTAAGCAATCTAGAAGGCATGGAATTCTGTCACAGACAACCTGTAGCCTTACAAAACAAGCCTTGGGACACAGGGTAGCCTAGTGGTTAGAGTGTTGGACTAGTAACTGAAAGGTTGCAAGTTCAAATCCCCGAGCTGACAAGGTACAAATCTGTCGTTCTGCCCCTGAACAAGGCAGTTAACCCATTGTTCCTAGGCCGTCAGTTGAGTACCAAATCTCACAACACCTGGATAAATGTTAATCATGTAACGTCAGTAATCACATCAATATAACATCGCAATCCGATGCCCAACTGACTGCGATCGAGATGCCGTGGCATTCATTCAGTGGTTAATTTGTGCAGCAAAACAATTGCTTTGCAAACGGTTCTGGAACGCACCCAGACGGACTGTTTTCATACAGCAGAGAACAGTTAATAATGTCAAACTGCTTGGATCATTGTCACATGACTAAAGGACACTAACTAAGCCTGTACCATGATCCCTGCTATCACAGAGCAGGTCTTACCCTTGACGCTGCACGTAACACGACATAACAGAAGAAAATATAAATTTATTTGATCGATGTAACCTATTTTTCTCTTCACGCTGTCTTTCATACTAAAATGCTCATCTACATTACCATTAACCTAATTTCAAATGATAAAATCACAAACTCCATCTGTCTTGGACATAACAATCCCATGTTCACCCGTAGATCTCTTCGTCACAGATCCCCAGACTGACGTCAATTCAAAACACCAGTAGATGTATCATCTCTCTCATACTAATGCTCTTTCCAATACAGTACATTAACCTAATTTATTTTTCAATTGATAAACTCATCCATGTCCTCTTCACACAGATCACAGAAGTCAATTCAAAACACGTCATCAGTATCACCATCACAATTATATTTTGCTGAACACATCAATTCAAACGACCAAAGACCACTACCTTTTTTAGCTTCCACTTCTTGGGGCTAAGCTCCTTAGTACAGTAGATGGAATGATCTGTCTTCCAGTCCTTTCCCCCCAGCTGTACCTCTAGTTCCCCAAGCAGAGACCGTCTCAGGCTGGGTAGGTTTCGTGTGTACACGACCAGTCTGAGCACACAGTGCTGAAGTTCCTCCAGGGAACCAGCCTTCATGGTCAAGCCCAGGGTGTGGGGGTCCGGATTAGGCCCAGGGCTAAGGCTGGAGTTGGGGCTAAGGCTGGGGCTACAGAGGGTGGAGGCCTGGAGGGGGCAGGGGCACAGAGGGGCTAGGTTGGCCATCACAGACACCTCCCCCAGGCGGTGAGTGGTTCCGGTCAGGCTGAGGACCGTGATGCTCAGGGTGCCTTTCTCTGAGGAGAAGGACATGGTGAAGTGGAGGGTTGGGGCCGGCCGAGCTGGTGCTCTGCAGCTGGACCCGTAGTGGAGGGTATGGAGTGGGATGGGGGCGAAGTGGCCATCCTCGGGGGCGCAGGTGGAAGGGGTATGGTATGAGGATGTACTGGTGAGTCTTCTGCGCTCGCTGTACAGGCTGTGTCCTGTGATGGAGCAACTCCGCTCCAGAGTCTGGCGAGTCTTGGAGATGAGACCCAGACGAGGGAGGGAGGGGAAAGAGGAGCGTCCACCACCATGGTGGGAGTTCATGGGCTTGTAGTGCGGGGAGGCGATGGAGGGTGTGGATAGACGACGCAGGGGGAAGTAGGACTTGGGATGCTGCTCCTTGTGCTCGGAGGAGGCTCCACGGGAGGAGCGGTCGGAGGAGAGGGGAAGGGTGGTGAAGTCGTCATCGGAGGGAGTAGAGCTGCTGAAGGTGGTGGGGTACTCCACCACCTCCCCGTCTAGATCCTCATCCTGCTGCCTGGTTGTGGTGGTCCCTGCCTGGGGAGGATGAGGTGAAGCGGGGCTCAGTGCCTGGACTCCCAGGGTCATGGTGTCACCAGGTGGTGGTGGAGTTCTGGGCTCCTGGTCTTGGAGAGGACAGGTCTTACTCCTCTTCCAGCACAACACACAGCCCAGGATTAGACAGAGACAGAATGTCACCAAGCCAACCAACAGCAGAACCTGCAGATGGACTACAGAACAAGGAAGATTTAAAAATATATATATATTGATTGATTTAATGCTTCCTTCTCCATTTTGTACCATGATCATTGTCAATGACTTACTAGCTAGCAGATGTGGACTGGGACTAGAAATCAGTCCTGCTATTTCACACGGCCCATTTGAAATATATACAGTATATATACATCATTCAAATGGCCGTGTGAAATACACTGCTCAAAAAAATCCTAGATCTGAATGAATGAAATATTCTTATTAAATACTTTTTTATTTACATAGTTGAATGTGTTGACAACAAAATCACACAAAAATGATCAATGGAAATAAAATGTATCAACCCATGGAGGTCTGGATTTGGAGTCACGCTCAAAATTAAAGTGGAAAAACACACTACAGGCTGATCCAACTTTGATGTAATGTCCTTAAAACAAGTCAAAATGAGGCTCAGTAGTGTGTGTGGCCTCCACGTGCCTGTATGACCTCCCTACAACGCCTGGGCATGCTCCTGATGAGGTGGCGGATGGTCTCCTGAGGGATTTTTTGAACAGTGTATATAATTCAAATGGGCCGTGTGAAATAGCAGGACTGATTTCTAGTCCCAGTCCACATCTGCTAGCTAGTAAGTCATTGACAATGATCATGGTACAAAATGGAGAAGGAAGCATTAAATCAACCTTTTCCTTACAGACCTGAGCTAAGCATTATAAGTCAACAACCACATTTTAAGTTAAAAGAAAACTTGACATTGTTACATTATTTGTACAGTATTTGATGATATTAGTCATATTTTTTTACGCTGAGATGATTTATAACAACATATAGGTTTTTTTTGCTAGCTGAACCATACCTCCCAGCTGAACCATACATCCACGCTGAACCATACATCCACGCTGAACCATACATCCACGCTGAACCATACATCCACGCTGAACCATACATCCACGCTGAACCATACATCCACGCTGAACCATACCTCCCAGCTGAACCATACCTCCCAGCTGAACCATACATCCACGCTGAACCATACATCCACGCTGAACCATACCTCCCAGCTGAACCATACATCCACGCTGAACCATACCTCCCAGCTGAACCATACCTCCCAGCTGAACCATACCTCCACGCTGAACCACACCTCCCAGCTGAACCATACCTCCCAGATGAACTATACCTCCCTGCTGAACCATAGCTCCCAGCTGAACCATACCTCCCAGCTGAACCATACCTCCCAGCTGAACTATACCTCCCAGCTGAACCATACATCCACGCTGAACCATACATCCACGCTGAACCATACCTCCCAGCTGAACCATACCTCCCAGCTGAACCATACATCCACGCTGAACCATACATCCACGCTGAACCATACATCCACGCTGAACCATACCTTCACGCTGAACCATACCTCCCAGCTGAACTATACCTCCCAGCTGAACCATACATCCCAGCTGAACTATACCTCCCAGCTGAACCATACCTCCCAGCTGAACCATACCTTCCAGCTGAACCATACCTCCCAGCTGAACTATACCTCCCAGCTGAACTATACCTCCCAGCTGAACTATACCTCCCAGCTGAACCATACCTCCCAGCTGAACTATACCTCCCAGCTGAACTATACCTCCCAGCTGAACCATACCTCCCAGCTGAACTATACCTCCCAGCTGAACTATACCTCCCAGCTGAACCATACCTCCCAGCTGAACCATACCTCCCAGCTGAACTATACCTCCCAGCTGAACCAGACATCCCAGCTGAACTATACCTCCCAGCTGAACCAGACATCCCAGCTGAACTATACCTCCCAGCTGAACCATACCTCCCAGCTGAACCATACATCCCAGCTGAACTATACCTCCCAGCTGAACCATACCTCCACGCTGAACCATACCTCCCAGCTGAACTATACCTCCCAGCTGAACCATACCTCCCAGCTGAACTATACCTCCCAGCTGAACCATACCTCCCAGCTGAACCATACATCCCAGCTGAACCATACCTCCCAGCTGAACAATACATCCATGCTGAACCATACATCCACGCTGAACCATACCTTCACGCTGAACCATACCTCCCAGCTGAACCATACATCCCAGCTGAACCATACCTCCCTGCTGAACCATACCTTCCAGCTGAACCATACCTTCCAGCTGAACCATACCTCCCTGCTGAACCATACATCCCTGCTGAACCATACCTTCCAGCTGAACTATACCTTCCAGTTGCTTGGTGAACAGGACCTGTATGAGCAGCCAGAAGAACAGTACGACCATAATGCCTTCGATCATTCCTTTACAGCAGAAGAGTACCACTGCCTGCCACAGGGTCTGGTCAGGGTATTCCTCATCGTGGTAAGGCATGGTGCTGGTGATGCCCGAATGTCTTATTGGACTTGAGTTATTATTTTAAGTGAAGCGAAATGTCTTAAGAGTGCATCTTCGTGGATGCCCTTGGGCTCTATTGAGTGAGCAGAAACTTCAACTTAAATATGGATCCTAGGAGAGATAGCTTACTCCATAGCTCAACTCCTACTCCAGTATATTAGATCCAGAATAATTCGTAGATATATAAGTGGTTCTACAGGGAGGACCTGGGTCCCAGAGGTCTTATTGGGACTTGACTTATTCCGTTCAGCTCCTAGTGGAGCAGAGGGCCTCAACAGTGCTAGTCTCCAGAGAATTGTGGGGTCCTACTGGAAATTCTCCACAGAAATATGGTGCCTCTAAACATCCACTGGATCCATTACACAGAGTTAGGACTCATTGCTGAGCTAGGATGGATAGTACATTCTGTTCAGTAAAGGGAAACCCTGAGTTTAGATATGAGGTATCTAAACATCCACCAGGTTCCACAAAACTACAGTTAGGGTTTAGGATGGATATGTTATTGTGTGCAGCATAAGAAGAGACAGTTCTGGTTTAGGATTGTTGTCATTCTGTGCAGCACAGGGAAGAGCCTGAGATTAAATCCTGTAGGTACTTCACTTTATTTCGAAACATCCGTACCAGTTCAGAGAATCCAGAAGAGTTCGGACAGATTCCCGAGTTAGGACGGATTACCGAGTTCGGACAGATTGCCGAGTTCGGACGGATAGCCGAGTTCGGACAGATTGCTGAAGTTAGGACGGATTGCAGAGTTCGGACGGATTGCCGAAGCTAGTACGGATTGCCGAGTTCGGACGGATTGCCGAGTTCGTACGGATAGCCGAGTTCGTACAGATTACCGAGTTCGGCCGGATTGCCGAAGTTAGGACGGATTGCAGAGTTCGTACGGATTTCCGAGTTCGGACGGATAGCCGAGTTCGGACGGATTGCCGAGTTCGGACGGATTGCCGAGTTCGGACGGATTGCCGAGTTAGGACGGATTGCCGAGTTAGTACGAATTGCCGAGTTCGGACAGATAGCCGAGTTCGGAAAGATTGCAGAGTTCGGACGGATTGCCGAGTTCGGACGGATTGCCGAGTTCGAACGGATTGCCGAGTTCGGACGGATTGCCGAGTTCGGACGGATTGCCGAGTTCGGACGGATTGCCGAGTTCGGACGGATTGCAGAGTTCGGACGGATTGCAGAGTTCGGACGGATTGCCGAGTTCGGACGGATTGCCGAGTTAGGACGGATTGCCGAGTTAGGACGGATTGCCGAGTTAGGACGGATTGCCGAGTTAGGACGGATTGCAGGATGATTGCATTCTGTGAAGCAGAGCAGCGTTTCACTCATGTCAGTACTTCCTCTGATCCGTGTCTTTATCCCTCATCCGTGTCTTTATTCCTGCTCCGTGTCTTTATTCCTGCTCCGTGTCTTTATTCCTGCTCCGTGTCTTTATTCCTGCTCTGTGTCTTTATTCCTGCTCCGTGTCTTTATCCCTGCTCCGTGTCTTTATCCCTGCTCCGTGTCTTTATCCCTGCTCCGTGTCTTTATCCCTGCTCTGTGTCTTTACTCCTGATCCGTGTCTTTATTCCTGCTCCGTGTCTTTATTCCTGCTCCGTGTCTTTATCCCTGCTCCGTGTCTTTATCCCTGCTCCGTGTCTTTATCCCTGCTCCGTGTCTTTATTCCTGCTCCGTGTCTTTATCCCTGCTCCGTGTCTTTATCCCTGCTCCGTGTCTTTATCCCTGCTCCGTGTCTTTATCCCTGCTCCGTGTCTTTATTCCTGCTCCGTGTCTTTATCCCTGATCCGTGTCTTTATCCCTGATCCGTGTCTTTATCCCTGCTCCGTGTCTTTATTCCTGCTCCGTGTCTTTATCCCTGCTCCGTGTCTTTATCCCTGATCCGTGTCTTTACTCCTGCTTCGTGTCCTTATCCCTGCTCCGTGTCTTCATTCCCAATCCAAAATCTCTTTCTTTCTTTCTTCTTTAGCTTTTCTCTTCAGAAGGCTCTTTGTTTGCCCCACATTGCTTCAGAGTGATGATCAAAGTCACAAACAAAGGAAAAACACAACTTTGAATTTTGGCAGTCAACATCACAATGTCCTTGACATCTAGATGACATGACAGAATGGTCAGGAAGATCTAATCTGTACAACTCCATAGTTATTATTAGTATCACAAAGTCTGATCTTCAAATTTGTAATGATGCATCAACCTTATATCATTCCAAAAATCCCCGTTTCCACACTGCTTCAAGGATGGGTTGACCAATCTTGCAGTCCTTCTCCAATGTCCTCTCTGTGATTCAACTGTCTCAATCCAGCCAGGATAATAATTCCAGAGATTAAACGTTTTGGTAATTCCCTCTTCTACAGAGAGACTCCCCAGTGAGAGAGGGGCCGGGCGGGGGAGGGGGGAAGGCGGGAGGGGAGGGGGGGCCGGGCGGGGGAGGGGGGAAGGCGAGAGGGGGAGGAGGGGCCTGGAGGGGGAGTAGGGGCCGGGAGGGCGGAAGGTGGGAGGGGGGGAGGGGCCGGGAGGGGGAGGAGGGGCCGGAGGGAAGGCAGGAGGGGGAAGAGGGAAGGCAGGAGGGGGGAGGAGGGGCCGGGAGGGGGAGGAGGGGCCGGGAGGGTGGGAGGAGGGAAGGCGGGAGGGGGAGGAGGGGCCAGGAAGGGGAGGAGGGGCCGTGAGGGGGAGGAGGGAAGGCGGGAGGGGGAGGAGGGAAGGCTGGAGGGGAACAAGGGAAGGCGGGAGGGGAACAAGGGAAGGCGGGAGGGGGATGAGGGAAGGCGGGAGGGGGATGAGGGAAGGCGGGAGGGGGGAGGAGGGGCCGGAAGGAGGAGGAGGGGGAGGGAAAGCGGGAGGGGGAGGAGGGGCCGGGAAGGGGAGGAGGGGCCGGGAGGGGGAGGAGGGGCCGGGAGGGCGGGTGGAGGGGCCCAGGAGGAGGAGGGTACGCGGGAGGGGGAGGAGGGGCCAGGAGGGGCCGGGAGGGTGGGTGGAGGGGCCCAGGAGGAGGGGCCTGGGAGGGGGAGGAAGGAGGGGTTACAGGATGAATTAAACCATTGCTCCAGATGTCAATCCAGCAGTGAAGCGAGTACCGACCTCTCTCTCTCACACACACAGTACACTTACCCTTCACCCCTCATCCATGTACATAGACCAACACCAACCCCCCCCCCCCCCCCTAAGCTGTCACTTCTATTAGCATGTCCACTGTCATCCGTCTGTTGCACATCCGAGTTCAGGAATTGACTCTCCTAATCCGGAAACAAACTCCTTCTCTCCGTTCCACACACACATGGACAAAAACACACTTGAAGATGTTGCGGAGGAGTCATTAAAACTCGTTTTTCAACCACTACACAGATTTCTTGTTAACAAACTATAGTTTAGCAAGTTGCTTAGGACATCTACTTTGTGCATGACACAAGTAATTTTTCCAACAATTGTTTACAGACAGATAATTTCACTTAAAATTCACTGTATCACAATTCCAGTGGGTCAGAAGTTTACATACACTAAGTTGACTGTGCCTTTAAACAGTGTGGAAAATTCCAGAAAATGATGCAATGTCTTTAGAAGCTTCTGATAGGCTAATTTACATAATTTTAGTCAATTGGAGGTGTACCTGTGGATGTATTTCAAGGCCTACCTTCAAACACAGTGCCTTTTTGCTTGACATCATGGGAAAATCAAAAGAAATCAGCCAAGATCTCAGTAAAAAATGTCCTCTGGTCTGATGAAACAAAAATAGAACTGTTTGATCATAATGACCATAGTTATGTTTGGAGGAAAAAGGGGGAGGCTTGCAAGCTGAAGAACACCATCCCAACCGTGAAGCACGGGGGTGGCAGCATCATGTTGTGGGGGTGCTTTGCTGCAGGAGGGACTGGTGCTCTTCACAAAATAGATGGCATCATGAGGAAATAACATTTTGTGGATATATTTAAGCAACATCTCAAGACATCAGTTAACGCTTGGTCGTAAATGGGTCTTCCAAATGAAAAATGACCCCAAGCACACTTCCAAAGTTGTGGCAAAATGGCTAAAGGACAACAAAGTCAAGGTATTGGAGTGGCCATCACAAAGCCTTGACCTCAATCCTATAGAACATTTGTGGGCAGAACTGAAAAACTGTGAAAGAAATAAAAGCTGAAAGAAAATATTGTCTCTAATATTATTCTGACATTTCACATTCTTAAAATAAAGTGGTGATCCTAACTGACCTAAAACAGGGAATATTTACTAGGATTAAATGTCAGGAATTATGAAAAACTGAGTTGAAATGTATTTGACTAAGGTGTATGTAAACTTCCGACTTCAACTGTATATCTATACACATACATCTATACACATACATCTATATAAATCTATACATCTATACACATACATCTATACACATACATCTATATATATCTATACACACACATCTATACATCTATACACATACATCTATACACATACATCTATATAAATCTATACATCTATACACATACATCTATACACATACATCTATATATATCTATACACACACATCTATACACACACATCTATACATATACATCTATACACATACATCTATATATATCTATACATCTATACACATACATCTATACACACACATCCATCTACACACATACATCTATACACATACATCTTTATCTGGCCAATGGCCAAATAACACATATCCTTTTTCAGACTTAATATATGTGGGGCGGCAGGGTAGCCTAGTGGTTAGAGTGTAGGGGCGGCAGGGTAGCCTAGTGGTTAGAGTGTAGAGGTGGCAGGGTAGCCTAGTGGTTAGAGTGTAGAGGTGGCAGGGTAGCCTAGTGGTTAGAGTGTAGAGGCGGCAGGGTAGCCTAGTGGTTAGAGTGTAGAGGTGGCAGGTTAGCCTAGTGGTTAGAGTGTAGGGGTGGCAGGGTAGCCTAGTGGTTAGAGTGTAGGGGCGGCAGGGTAGCCTAGTGGTTAGAGTGTAGAGGCGGCAGGTAGCCTAGTGGTTAGAGTGTAGAGGCGGCAGGGTAGCCTAGTGGTTAGAGTGTAGAGGTGGCAGGGTAGCCTAGTGGTTAGAGTGTAGGGGCGGCAGGGTAGCCTAGTGGTTAGAGTGTAGGGGCGGCAGGGTAGCCTAGTGGTTAGAGTGTAGAGGCGGCAGGGTAGCCTAGTGGTTAGAGTGTAGAGGCGGCAGGGTAGCCTAGTGGTTAGAGTGTAGAGGTGGCAGGGTAGCCTAGTGGTTAGAGTGTAGGGGTGGCAGGGTAGCCTAGTGGTTAGAGTGTAGGGGCGGCAGGGTAGCCTAGTGGTTAGAGTGTAGAGGCGGCAGGTAGCCTAGTGGTTAGAGTGTAGAGGCGGCAGGGTAGCCTAGTGGTTAGAGTGTAGAGGTGGCAGGGTAGCCTAGTGGTTAGAGTGTAGGGGCGGCAGGGTAGCCTAGTGGTTAGAGTGTAGAGGTGGCAGGGTAGCCTAGTGGTTAGAGTGTAGGGGCGGCAGGGTAGCCTAGTGGTTAGAGTGTAGGGGCGGCAGGGTAGCCTAGTGGCTAGAGTGTAGAGGCGGCAGGGTAGCCTAGTGGTTAGAGTGTAGAGGCGGCAGGGTAGCCTAGTGGTTAGAGTGTAGAGGCGGCAGGTAGCATAGTGGTTAGAGTGTTGAACTAGTGACTGGAAGGTTGCAAGTTCAAACCCCCGAGCTGAGATACAAGATACAAATCGTTAACAGGCAGTTAACCCACTGTTCCTAGGCTGTCATTGCAGAATTTGTTCTATAAAATAAAATATAGACAAATTCCTCCCATTAATCCCCTATTACATTTCCATTGATCGTTAGTTCTCTATTGACTTCTCGTCCTGTATTTGTCTTTGAAATATTATATAGTGGCTAGGAAAAACTCCCTGGAAAGAAAGGAACCTAGGAAGAAACCAGACTCTGGCTGTGCCAGGTGTATAAGGGTCATTAAGGCTAGCTCGTTCTTCAATATGTTCAAATGTGCATAGAGGATCAGCAGGGTCAAATAATAATCACAGTGCTTCTAGAGAGTGCAAAAGGTCAGCACCTCAGGAGTAAATGTCAGTTGTCTTTTTATAGCCGAGCATTCAGAGGACAGGACAGAAAGTGTGTTCGCAGGAAAGAGAGCGAGAGAAGGTCGAAACAGCAGATCCAGGTTCCATATCCGCAGGCAGAACAACACAAACGGGATCAGCAGCATGACCAGGTGGACTGGGGACAGCCAGGAGTCGTCAGGCCAGGAAGGTCTGAGGCATGGTCCTAGAGCTCAGGTCCTCTGGGAGAGCGAGAGAAAGATGGGAGAATATTTAAGATCACAAAGGACACCAGATATCTGTGAGGTTATGGTAGAGGCTTAATAAAATAGTAATACACATTTGTAAATAAACAGAGCACAGATATGGACTCTGCTCCAGAGATGTCACTGGATGTAATCTGTTTAAGAGGCAATGCCGCCCCCAACAGGTCACTGGATCATACTGCATCCATCCTATACTGCATCCTTCCCATGAATACCCTCTTCATAATGCATAAGTAAACATAACACCTTATGTCAGTTATGACACATTCATAATGCATGACACACGTGCTAATAACGTCTCATATCCGCAGGCAGAACAACAGAAACTGGATCAGCAGCATGACCAGGTGGACTGGGGACAGCCAGGAGTCGTCAGGCCAGGAAGGTCTGAGGCATTAAGACCAACCAGGCTTTGGGTCTTATGAAGCAGCATGACAAATAGCAATAAAAAGTGAGAAAGGGACTTATTTCCTCAAGTTTATTTAGTTTCTCTTGTCCACATAAGAATACACTGAGTGAACAAACACCAAAAACATTTGAATCATTTCCTATCAATACATCAGGTCTTTGGTATATAATGCAGCTAGCTGGTGATTGAGGCATTTTGTGTGATTTGTGTAGTTTGCAGTGTGAGGTATACATGATTGTTAGCCTGGTTAAACCAGACTGAATGTTTTCGCAAAGTGAGATAACGCTGATCTGGAAACACTGACACAGCATTCGTTCAGTATGGTTTTACCAGGCTATGATTATGGCCCCATGATTGTACATACAGAATTATCATATTAAATAAGGTCCCTGACCAATGACTGGTTCGAAAGATAGACAGGTAGCTGAGCCCCCCACCCCAACCAACTACTTTCAAAGCATTTTGCGCTAATGAACACAACCCAGCTCCCATGACACAGATGTCACAAGTGAGGTAGACCTATTTCAGTGTCCCACTGTATGAAAACTGAACTATTTTCCTGAAGAGTATTCTAAGACAGACTACCCTGGTCCTGTGAGTTCCTGAGAAAATCACTTCCCGAGATGGAAATGCCTTAAAAATGGGAAGTTCAGTATTTTACAACTTAAACGCTAGATGGCTCCTCACCCTGAAAGGACAGTTTCTCCAGGGCCATAGACTACGTTCAGGGTGAGGAACAATGTAAACATCAAGTTGTAAAATACTGAACTTCCCCTTTAAATGAGGTAAGACGTGTATCGTTTCCTGTTTTACAAAACAGCTCGTCTCTGAGCTGTTACCAGTTGTTTACCTTTAGCTAATTGTAAGAGAACATGACTTTTGGGTGCATCAGTTTCACCTCACCCTGCCTGGGAACAGGGGGGGCGTGCACTTTAGGATGGTCTAAAATGTGCCAACTCCACCCAACCGACGACAAAGGCGAGTTAAAATGAACGCACCGGTTGAAAGTCCTTATTGGCATCCATATTGTCCTGCTGATGGCTATAATAACATATCGTAAACAGAAGTGACGGCAACATAATGTTAAAACCATCAAATGAGGTAGACAACTAATCGGCTCCAGAGTATAGCCAATCACCACACAGTATTTTGATGTAAAAACAAAAACACACAAAAAAAATAAAAAAATGTTTTTTTCACAAACCTTTTCAAATCATGCTTTTTTTTTGCTTTATTCTAAAGGTTTAGAAAATAAACAAAAATCCAATTGTGAGTCCTCCTTACATGACTTAAATAGATTAGTCGGTTCACAAGCAGTTTGTGATGTGGCAATAAGGGAAATTGTTCTTTACTAATACTGTAGCTCTCACAGCCAATGAATTGAGGTATACAAAGAAAACAGCACTTTTTTGTAATACGTGAAATTAAAAGAAATAAAAAAAATAAAAACATTGCAGAATACAAAATGTGCCTCTTCACCTGGTTCTAATTTAGATTTCTCCCAAAATGCATTTGTGTTCAATACAAAAGATAAAGTGATTGTACAACAGTTGATTGGTTGTCAGGGGTGGAATTAGAAAAAAATGAACTTATTAATAAAAAAGTAAATTCGTTTTTTAAGGTAAATTCCTTTGATTTTCCACTCCCATATTTGTCGTCAGTAACACAGACAAATTCAGTTTGACTAAAGAAGAGGTATTTGATTGAGCACTAATTTGTCCTCAAGGCCAATAGAATAACATGAGTAACACTGGAGAGAGACTGAGGGAGCACCATGCTCAGTTTGGCCCCTTGGAGGAAGAGGAGGATGCGGAGGAAGGGCTCTGAGAGGAGGAGAGGACACCAAAACCACTCTGTCCAGCAGGAGCCACTGTCTCTGACATCACAGAGGCTGCACCAGGAGTCTTCTGGGCGAACAGCATTCCTGCAGGGGAGACAAGAACACATTTGTTGGTCAGTAGTGGGCCTCTGTGCGAGTGTGACAAGTTCAATGCCACACCGCCTAAGGAATAAGGGGATCGGAGTTGTTTCTGAACGGGTCCGAAATGTCTCAAGAATCTGAAATACAGCATTACTAATCATTTGATTACTCTCACCTGAGTATAGAGTTCCATTGACCTCCACAGACACACTGATGCTGGCTGCCCCACTACTGGAAATACTGAGAGACAGGTCTTGTTCAGTGGTACTCTCTGAGGTGGGACAAAGACAAAATGAGACATTCTGTTAATGTTTAAAATTCAATTATGTGAGTAAATGTTTATGTTTGGCTTGACAATGGGCTGCAAATGGAGTTTAGAAAAATAACAAACAGATCTGAGAACAGGCTAAACCCGACTACGTAAGTGGTAGAATATGACAACTAACTGGTAGCCAACACACCCAGCCCAGTACCAACCGTTTCTGTTGTTGTTGAGTTTGAGTTGCTTCATGCCGGGGTTGAAGTGAGAGGCCATAGCCAGAAGGTTCTGTTGGAACGCCTGTTGCATCACTCTCTGCTGTTCCTCCATGGCCAAACGAGCCATCTTCATGTCTGGACCCTCTCCTCCGCCAGCAGCCCTCTCCAGCTTCTCTCGAAGGTGCTCCAAGGTGGCGGCCTGGGCTAGCTGCTGCTGCTGCCCTAGGGAGAGAGCATGGGCCATGGGTAGACGGCTTGGAAGCATGGGGGTTGAAATCTCCTCTGAAAGGGAACAGAGGGAGAGAACTTTTCATAGATTAATCGCCCCTCAAATATCAACATTTGAAATACTCACATTCAACAATCACCATTTTTCAAAACATGCCCATTAGATTCAATTCAGAAACATGGCCATTAGATTCAGAAACATGGCCATTAGATTAGTTTCAGAAGCATGGCCATTAGATTCAGAAACATGGCCATTAGATTAGTTTCAGAAGCATGGCCATTAGATTAGTTTCAGAAGCATGGCCATTAGATTAGTTTCAGAAACATGGCCATTAGATTCAGAAACATGGCCATTAGATTAGTTTCAGAAGCATGGCCATTAGATTAGTTTCAGAAGCATGGCCATTAGATTCGTTTCAGAAGCATGGCCATTAGATTCGTTTCAGAAGCATGGCCATTAGATTCGTTTCAGAAGCATGGCCATTAGATTCGTTTCAGAAGCATGGCCATTAGATTCGTTTCAGAAGCATGGCCATTAGATTCGTTTCAGAAGCATGGCCATTAGATTCGTTTCAGAAGCATGGCCATTAGATTCGTTTCAGAAGCATGGCCATTAGATTCGTTTCAGAAGCATGGCCATTAGATTCGTTTCAGAAGCATGGCCATTAGATTCGTTTCAGAAGCATGGCCATTAGATTCGTTTCAGAAGCATGGCCATTAGATTCGTTTCAGAAGCATGGCCATTAGATTCGTTTCAGAAGCATGGCCATTAGATTCGTTTCAGAAGCATGGCCATTAGATTCGTTTCAGAAGCATGGCCATTAGATTCGTTTCAGAAGCATGGCCATTAGATTCGTTTCAGAAGCATGGCCATTAGATTCGTTTCAGAAGCATGGCCATTAGATTCGTTTCAGAAGCATGGCCATTAGATTCGTTTCAGAAGCATGGCCATTAGATTCGTTTCAGAAGCATGGCCATTAGATTCGTTTCAGAAGCATGGCCATTAGATTAGTTTCAGAAGCATGGCCATTAGATTAGTTTCAGAAGCATGGCCATTAGATTAGTTTCAGAAGCATGGCCATTAGATTCGTTTCAGAAGCATGGCCATTAGATTAGTTTCAGAAGCATGGCCATTAGATTAGTTTCAGAAGCATGGCCATTAGATTAGTCTCAGAAGCATGGCCTTTAGATTCGTTTCAGAAGCATGGCCATTAGATTTGTTTCAGAAGCATGGCCATTAGATTCGTTTCAGAAGCATGGCCATTAGATTCGTTTCAGAAGCATGGCCATTAGATTCGTTTCAGAAGCATGGCCATTAGATTCGTTTCAGAAGCATGGCCATTAGATTCATTTCAGAAGCATGGCCATTAGATTAGTTTCAGAAGCATGGCCATTAGATTAGTTTCAGAAGCATGGCCATTAGATTAGTCTCAGAAGCATGGCCATTAGATTTGTTTCAGAAGCATGGCCATTAGATTCGTTTCAGAAGCATGGCCATTAGATTCGTTTCAGAAGCATGGCCATTAGATTAGTTTCAGAAGCATGGCCATTAGATTCGTTTTTTTGTGTAACCCTGTGTTGTTGTTCGTGTCACACTGCTTTGCTTTATCTTGGCCAGGTCGCAGTTGTAAATGAGAACTTGTTCTCAACTGGCCTCCCTGGTTAAATAAAATAAACAAACTAAACAGCAGAGGGTGTCATAACACATGAACTCTTTGTAAATGTGATCTCAAAACTAGGTAGCCCGTCACAAGGTACCCGTCACATGATAGCAGCTTTCACACTAGATGAACACCATGGTGGATTTCCAATCTACATACCAAAAACAATTACACCTTTAAAATATGTATACAAATACCTGTGGATCTTTTCAGAGATGGGCTGGGGGAGGTGTGCAGGCCGTTGTGACCGGCTGAGGAGTGGTGGGCCATCTTGAGGGGGGAGAGGAGGGAGTGGTGGGGCATCTTGGGGGGAGAGAGGAGGGAGTGGTGGGGGTGGCCAGGGGTGGTGGAGGGGGAGAAGTGGTACAGGCTGTTGCTGTGTCTTCGGCCTTCCCTCCGGTTACCGTCTATAGCAGCCTGGAGCTCGCCTGGAGAGCTCAGCCCTTTCTTCTCACACTCGTACGGGTACAGGTACTTCATATACCTGGGTGGACGTATGACAAGGCAGTGGTTGGATTTGTTATGCATTTAGAAGTACATTTCTATCATGAACAGAAAAATGTTTGTTGCCTATAAAGAAATCATTTCTCATTTGAAAACAACTAACATCTACAGAGTAGATGGGGTGTTGGTAGTTGTAGATAGTGTTGGGTTGTGTTCATTTGGGCACACTGTAAGAAGACGGTATAAATTGGTTTGCAAAGGAAAAATAAAAAACATTTCTTATTGGACAGGTTCACATAGTACCTCCCCCGTTGATCTCAATTTCGGGAGCATTTCCTTCTGTTTTGGTGCAGAATGAACATGGTCCAGAGTAGACTCACTGTGTGCGGAGGGTGAAGGCTGCTGAGGTGATGGAGGTGGGCAGGTTGAGTCCTCTCGTGATCTCTCTCCAGATCTTCTTGTTAATGACCTCCACCAGGCCGCCCTTCTCCGTCACCAGCTTGTAGAGCATGTACAGGTCCAGAATCTGCTTCGCCATGATGGGGATGCGGTTCACCGGGGTGCCTGGAGAAAGAGGTAAGAACAGGTAGAAGAGTTGAAACTAGACGTCTACAGATCCAAGATGGTGGCAGATATCATGATGGGGATGCGGTTCACCGGGGTGCCTGGAGAAAGAGGTAAAAACAGGTAGAAGAGTTGAAACTAGAGGTCTACAGATCCAAGATGGTGGCAGATATCATGATGGGGATGCGGTTCACCGGGGTGCCTGGAGAAAGAGGTAAAAACAGGTAGAAGACTTGAAACTAGAGGTCTACAGATCCAAGATGGTGGCAGATATCATGACGGAGATGTGGTTGACCAGGGTGCCTGGAGAAACATGGGTAACACTGAATGCATTCAACTGAAATGTGTCTTCTGCATCTGCAATCCAACCCCCCTGAACCAGAGAGGTGCGGGGGGGGGCTGCCATAATCAACATCCACGTCTTCGGCACCCGGGGAACAGTGGGTTAACTGCCTTGCACGGGGGCAGAATGACAGATTTTTACCTTGTCAGCTCGGGGATTCGATCCAGCAACCTTTCGGTTACTGGGCCCAACGTGAAGAACACCTATTTAACCCAGATTAAAACAGTCAGGTAATAGGAGAACTATTGTAAATGGCAGGTGGACCGAGTCATGGAGAGGAAGAGAGTGAGGATTGACAGTCAATCCTAAAACCAATTAACGAAGGGGGCTAAACGGCAGTTGTTGGGTTGGGATTATTTCTTACTTTAGACATCGGGATGAGTGTGTAAAACGCACATAAAACACACGTGTTTTCAAATCATGCCATTTGTTGCCGGGTGGGGAATTAAGGGCAGGAAGGGCTAACATGTAGCACAACCAGTAAACTTCTGTAGATGTCTGTCCCAAACAATGTCCTCTATTGTGGGTCCATTAGCCTACAAACCTACAGTAAAGCTAGAAGTCTATTCAGCAGCTCATGAAGAACCTGTATTTTGTCTTGTAAACCACTGTTTCATAACATAAAATTAAAAATAAATTAGGAAGATTGAATTGATTATTTTCAGCTTAACTGATTTGTAATGGAATTGATCCCTACCCTGACAACGAAGTCCAACACCTCAGAGATATAAAATTATACGTAAAATGAAGCCATTTCCATCTATGACCGATCACTGTAACTATAACTAACTGTACACAGCCAATCTGTAAATAGCACTTCATAATAATAATCTGCCCATCTATCACTTCAGTGGTAATGCTAAATTGTAATTATTTCACCTCTATGGCCTATTTATTGCCTTACCTCCTTACTTCATTTGCACACACTGTATACGGGTTTTTCTATTGTGTTACTGACTGTAAAGTTTGTTTATTCCATGTGTAACTCTGTGTTGTTTTTGTCACGCTGCTTTGCTTTATCTTGACCAGATCGCAGTTGTAAATGAGAACTTGTTCTCAACTGGGCTACCTGGTTATATAAAGGTGAAAAATAAAAAGCTGGCCGCCCAGCCAAACTGAGCAATCGAGGGAGAAGGGCCTTGGTCGGGGAGGTGACCAAGAAACCGATGGTCACTCTGACAGAGCTCCAGAGATCCTTTGTCGAGATGGGAGAACCTTTCAGAAGGACAACCATCTCTGCAACACTCCACCAATCAGACCTTTATGGTACAATGGCCAGACGGAAGCCACTCCTCAGTAAAAAGGTACGACAGTCCACTTGGAGTTTGCCAAAAAGACACCTAAAGGATTCTCAGACCATGAGAAACAAGATTCTCTGGTCTGACGAAACCAAGATGAACTCTTTGGCCTGAATGCCAAGCGTCACATCTGGAGGAAAACAGGCACCATCCCTACGGTGATGCATGGTGGTGGCAGCATTCATGCTGTGGGGATAATTTTCAGCAGCAGGGACTGGGAGACTAGTCAGGATCGAGGGAAAGATGAACGGGGCAAAATACAGAGAGAGCCTTGATGAAAACCTGCTTCCGAGAGCTCAGGACCTCACACTGGGGCGGAGGTTCACCTTCCAACAGGACAACAACACTAAGCACACAGCCAAGACAATGCAGGAGTGGCTTCGGAACGAGTCTCTGAATGTCCTTGCGTGGCCCAGCCAGACCCCGGTCTTGAACCTGATCTCACATCTCTGGACAGACCTGAAAATAGCTGTGCAGCGACGCTCCCCATCCAACCTGATAGAACTGGAGAAGAATTCCTCAAACCTCAAATACAGGTTTGCCAAGCTTGTAGCGTCACAACCAAGAAGACTCGAGGATGTAATCGCTGCCAAAGGTGTTTCAACAAAGTACTTAGTAAAGGGGCTGAATACTTATGTAAATGTGATTTCAGTTTTTTTTTTTATTACTTTTAATACATTTGCAAAAAAAAAATCTACGAACCTGTGTTTGCTTAGTCATTATGGGGTATTCTGTGTAGATTGATGAGGAGAAAAAAACGATTTAATCCATTTTAGAATAAGGCTGTAGCCTAACAAAGTGTGAAGGGTCTGAATACTTTCCGAATGCTGTTTGTGTGAAATTAGTTTGGATTTAGAATGGACCATTATCATACACCTGTCATGTCTACTAATGACCATAAGCAGCATCAGAGCTTGGAGAAACCTCATTACCGTGACCGAATGGTCACGTGGAATTCGACTGCGGTCATGAGTCTTGACCGCCAGTGTGGCGGTAATATAGTCACACTAACAACCCCTAGGCGTGAATACTTTCTGAAGGCACTGTATGAAAGAAGAGGCCCTGAATTAGAGGCTTGTTCATCCATCAGGCCTAATTGAAACACAGGGGCCCCTTAATCCAGACCCTTAACCCCCTTCATACCCCCCTCCTCACCCTCCATAACCCTACTTTGCATTGCTAATAGCGTTAGCGCAATAACATGCTAGCCGTTCCCATAAACTTCCAGTCGTTGAGCTAACAATTATTAATTTAAAAGCGCATTAAGCAGAAATATACATACATTTGAAAAATATCAATATTTGAGTATAGGGGAAAGACTGAACATACGGAGAAGCATGGTTAGGGGGGCTAAAGAGGGTACATTATTGTAAGGCGGAAAGAATGGCCTTAGCTTTAATCACAGCTGACATCTTCAATAACATTTGAACTGGAGGATTTGAACTGTTTAACCCGCCATTACTGACATTCCTGCAGTATTGCACTCATAAACCATTCATATTTTTCTCATTTTCTCGTGAAATGCAGTCTACAAATAAAGCTGGAGGAATTTCAGGAACCCGTTTAGAGGGATCCCAGGGAATCAAACCCACAGACATGGCTCCTAGGACATAAGGTTAAGATCGATCCTTACTTCTTAAAGATTGGTTCTGGAAAGAGTCGCTCATTTTTTCACAAACTGAAAGAGGAAATTGAACATTAAACAAGTCTTGGGTGAGTGCATGCTACGTTATTCTATGAGAGTTTAGATGAGTGGCGTGCTACGCTATTCTATGAGAGTTTAGATGAGTGGCATGCTACGCTATTCTATGAGAGTTTAGATGAGTGGCATGCTACGTTATTCTATGAGAGTTTAGGTGAGTGGCATGCTACGCTATTCTATGAGAGTTTAGGTGAGTGGCATGCTACGCTATTCTATGAGAGTTTAGATGAGTGGCATGCTAGGTTATTCTATGAGAGTTTAGATGAGTGGCATGCTACGCTATTCTATGAGAGTTTAGATGAGTGGCATGCTACGCTATTCTATGAGAGTTTAGAATGTGCAGTATAATCTTAAAACCGCTCGACTGAAGGTTCACATGTTCACTCCAAGTGAGGAATCCACAGGTGCAATGTTTTCGACAAAAGCAGAACTGGCTTTATAGTAAAAAAAAAAAAAAAGACTGGAGGTTTACCTCTTTTCTGCATGAAGACAAACAGTTCATCAAGGAACTCCTTCCGGTTTGGGTCACTGTCCAATTCATACAGCTGGGGATGGAAATTAACTTGTTAATAACTTTATCACAGAGTTAAATAGTCGCTTTCAAACTAGGGATTCCGTTGCTAAATGAGTTAAGACAGTAATTCTGTTCATAGATTCTGCATGCAGGAATTACTTATTGTCACAACCAGCCAAAAGCGGGAGGTTTTTAAAAATACTCACGTAGTTTAACCCAAAATTCACCAGACCTCTGTTCCTTCACTTTAATAATCAACTTTATAACTAACTTAGTTAACCCCTTCAGCCCCGAGATAACAGCCAAAAATCGGCTTTTCCTTGATCTGACTTTCATTTATCTGCCCGCCCAGCAATTACATGTAGCCTCACAATGAAGAGTTACTGATGTCTTTTCAGGACAACCAGGGATACAAGTAGAACACTACAATTTGACAAAACAGTTGAAGTCGTGAGTTTTATTGACAAATTCAAAGTCAGTGACAGGAGTTTGTGACATCAACTATGTGAGCTTATTACAGTATTATAGACACGATGTCCTGGGATTTCCTATGATCTCTATGTAGAAGAACCCCCTTACAGTATTATAGACACTATGACCTGGGATTTCCTATGATCTCTATGTAGAAGAACCCCTTACAGTATTATAGACACTATGTCCTGGGATTTCCTATGATCTCTATGTAGAAGAACCCCCTTACAGTAGTATAGACACGATGTCCTGGGATTTCCTATGATCTTCTATGTAGAAGAACCCCCTTACAGTAGTATAGACACGATGTCCTGGGATTTCCTATGATCCATGTAGAAGAACCCCTTACCTTCTAACGACTAGCGTAGCTTGTGGGGTCATTGAGCACAACATGTTACATGTGCGTGTTCTTGAGGGTCTCAGCTTGTCATAGATTGGTTTGAGCTACAAACCTTCGGACTCTTTTGTATAAAAAGACACGGCCCCGAGCCCCATCGGGATCTGCCGTCAGACCCCGTTAATCGCGCACTAATGGTTGGTATATACAGATGCAGAGGAAACCAATCTATAAAAAAAAAGGTATAAACCCAGAATTGACACCCAAACACAAAATGTTTAAAAAATATATACAATTTTTATAAATATATATTAAAAAAAGGGTTTAAAAGTCCAAAATAGGCCAGACTTACGGTGGGACTCATTGGGTTAATAACCATCCAAACACAAGTGTATGTTTATTCACTACTCAGACATACTATCCAGTGGATGGCCCACGAAGACCATTGGAGAAAATCTAGACTCATCTCAACAAGACTGGCTGTCAACTGCCACACTGAACATTTGACAAAATAGGAGAACACATCAAGATCAAGTGTACAAAATGAATCATCAAAAAGGAATCCAGTTTGGAGTATAGGGCTGAGTACCTACTCTCTACCCTCCAAGAAGTGTGCACTTGTTCACTACCCACTCAGGCATTTAAAAAGGCATTGGATTGGTGCAAGCATAGTTGGAAGGGGTTTCCACCATATTTCCTGACACCAGTCCCGCTCCTTCTAAATACACGGGTAGAGCTTCGGAATGTAGCTTAGCTTTGCTCAGACGGGTCTGTGTGGATTAGTTTTAGTTTAGCTGAGCTTAATGCATCAGCTTACATCCTTCTTTAAAATCTGATTACCTTGGCGAAGTCTCTGGACGGCTCTCCTCTTGTTTTGCCTCCTTCATTCTCCTCCGCCCAGCCCACACTGCCTTTCTGTAAACACACACAAAAAAAAAACATGGTTACACACACACACAAAAGGGCTGCTGCCTCCAGTGCATGTGTGCTGCAGCAGAAGGGGTCTGAATCCGTGCTAGTGCCATGTCAGCACCGTCTCCTCTTTCTATACAATAAACCTACGAAGACTTAATAAAAACGCACACACACACACACACACACACACACACACACACACACACACACACACACACACACACACGCGTTCAAAAGTTTCAGGTCACTTAGAAATTTCCTTGTTTTTGACAGAAAAGCAAAACATTTTTTTTGTCCTTTAAAATAAACATCAAATTGATCAGAAATACAGTGTAGACGTAGTCATTTACAACATTAACAATCGTAGCTGGAAACTGATTATTTTTTAAATGGAATATCTACATAGGTGTACAGAGGCCCATTATCAGCAACCATCACTCCTGTGTTCCAATGGCACGTCGTTTTACCTAATCCAAGGTTATCATTTTAAAAAGGCTAATTGATCATTAGAAAACCCTTTTGAAATGATGTTAGCACAGCTGAAAACTGTTGTTCAGATTAAAGAAGCAATAAAACTGGCCTTCTTTAGACTAGTTGAGTATCTGGAGCATCAGCATTTGTGGGTTCGATTACAGGCTCAAAATGGCCAGAAACAAAGCACTGTCTTCTGAAACTCGTCAGTCTATTCTTGTTCTGAGAAATGAAGGCTATTCTATGCGAGAAATTGCCAAGAAACTGAAGATCTCATTCAACGCTGTGTACTACTCCCTTCACAGAACAGCGCAAACTGGCTTTAACCAGAGTAGAAAGAGGAGTGGGAGGCCCCAGTGCACAAGTGAGCAAGAGGACAAGTACATTAGAATGTCTAGTTTGAGAAAGACGCCTCACAAGTCCTCAACTGGCAGCTTCATTAAATAGTACCCGCAAAACACCAGTCTCAACATCAACAGTGAAGAGGCGACTCCGGGATGCTGGCCTTCTAGGCAGAGTTCCTCTGTCCAGTGTCTGTGTTCTTTTGTATCTAACACCTCGGTTTCTTACCCCCATACTCTTTGCCCTATATTCTCAATCTTCTACCAGCTACAAAACAGGGTTCAGGGAGAGCCAGTGGATGGAAACGTGTGTGTGTGTGTGACTTCACCTTTATTTGCATAGCGTGACCCATGAGAGATGTTCTCCATTTACACAGCTGTGGATTTTGTTTGTTCCCCTGGCTTCAAGGACACAATGACATACTCCAGACAGCTCTGCTCCCAAGCACTGAAACAATTATACAGAAAACTCTGATCATAAAGTACTGTTAAGATCTGAATAAGGGGTAATATTAAAAGTAAATTTGACCATAGTCCAGTGGCTACGTGAAACAAAATTACAAAAGTGTGACAGAGCCACTAAATTTCACACCCAGCTAGGTCATGTTTAAATACGTTTTTTTTGTTGCTGTAGTGACATTCATTTTTTCCCCTCCTCATCTCCACAGAGGAACTCTGGACTTCTGTCAGAGTGACCATCGGGTTCTTGATCACCTCCCTGACCAAGGCCCTTCTCCCCCGATCGCTCAGTTCGGCCAGGGAGCCAGCTCTTGTTGGTTCCAAACTTCTTCCATTTAATAAGGATGGAGGTCACTGTGTTCTTGTGGACCTTCAATGCTGCGGACTTTTTTTGGCACCCTTCCCCAGATCTGTGCCTCTCCACAATCCTGTCTCTGAGCTCTACAGACAACTCCTTCGACCTCATGGCTTTGGTTTTTGCTCTGATGTCCACTGTGGGACAAGTGTGTGCCTTTCCAAATAATTTTCAATCAATTGAGTTTACCACAGATGGACTACAAATCAAGTGTTAAAAACATCTCAAGGATGATCAATGGAAACAGGATGCACCTGAGCTCAATCGAGTCTCATAGCAAAGAGTCTGAATACTTATGTAAATAAGGTATTTATACATTTGCTAAATAAAACTAAAAACCTGTTTTCACTTTCTCTTTATGGGGTACTATGTGTAGATTGAGGAAAACAATTACTTTAATCAATTTTAGAATAAGGCTGTAACGTAACAAAATGTTGAAAAAGTGAAGGAGTCTGAATACTTTCTGAATGCACTGTCCTTTAAACTTTATGCAGAAATGTGGTGGAAATGTCCCCTAAAATTACTGTTCTGTTATTTATAATGGGCCATTAGTAAATTACATAATGATGGCTTAAAATGTTCATGGAGAGTAGAAAATACAATCAAAGAGATCATGTTTTTTAAAATTATTATTATTATTTTTTAAATATGACCAAAAATGTGCCCAAAATGCTGTCTAAATCAGATTTTTTTTTAAAATATATTTTGATCCCACGATTGAGAGGATAACATTTTGAACATGCTCCTAATGACTTCAAAATATAGTGTAATATCTCTGGATTAGAATGATATAGAACATGTGCCAAAACAGTGGTTAAACAAAAAGTAAATGGTAGCCTTAGTATCATGTCCCATTCCATCAAGGTAGAGTTATATTGGAAATGGCTTCATGTCCATGGTCCCATTGTCAACATTCTATGTACAGGGGAGGTTTCTCGTCACATTTCTAGAAATTGACAAAATGCAGAATGTCATATTTTATAAATCACTGTATTTAGTAGACTTTAGGAAACACTCATTTGACAGATGAGTGTTTACATGTAAAACACAGAAAAGTAAGACGAAAGTATGTTCAAGAATCAGTATTTTGGGAAGTTTTTTTGGGTACCTTCTTCAAAATATTCAAAAAGGACAAATATCAATGGCTCTGACCATTTTATAGGTGTTCTCAAGACTAACCAACTAACATTTTTAAGCCCTCATTGGGCATTATGTACCAGTTATTTACAGAGATATGAATCCTTTCCAACATGGTCCTACGGAGCTAGTCGGTGGTCGCTTTGGAAAATGTAGTATAAAATCACTGTTGTAAAAGCCGCCTGACGAATCAATGTCTCGCAAGATCGACTTAAATGGATGATTAATTTGTATTCCGCATAACAATACTTTTTATTCAAGCTCCCTGTGTTGTTTTTTTATTCTTCGGTTCTCTCATGTAGCCAGATACATGTTAGTTCTGGAGACCACCAGACCTGGAATAGGGGGGGGGGCTATTCTTTAGGAACAGTCCATCTACACAAAATCCATTGAAAAGCCCTGTATGGTTCCCTGTGTGTTACGCTTTTAACAACAGTCCGTCCATACAGACAGATACAGCCAATCCATTGTAAAGGCCGTATTGTCGAGCCGTAACAGTACCCCTGTGAGTACAGCTGTCGCATGAAGCAGCAGTAATGGCCAAACCAGTGGCTATATATTATTCTAATAATGGCGGTCTGGTTGCCCCGGGCAACCGACCAATAGACCGGACCTTTCTATTGACGAGGAAGCAGATGCCCCTGCCCTGATCTGAGTGACTCGTTGGTAATAAAGTGAAAATAAAATCTGCTTCCCTGTTGAGGAGATAGTGAAATCCCACTATGGATCTGTCTATTGACAAAAAAGCTCCACTTAGTCATCTCCTTTTAGTGATTACTTTCTAGGCTTTCAATTCTGACCACTTTATGTTCGTTTAAGATAAGAGGACCCTACAACAACAGAGAGCAAAACGCAGATCAGGGTAAAAGTATTCGGGGAACTTATATATTTTTTTCACAATATAAATCACTTAGTTGATCTAAAAATCTAAATGTATCCAATAATACACTAACTATAGTGAACAAAAATATAAAAACGGTTTATATTAGGAAATCAGTAATTCTATGGATCTCACATCACTGGGAATACAGATATGCGTCGGTTGGTCACAGATACCTTAAAAAGAAAAATGTAGTGGCGTGGATCAGAGAACCAGTCAGTATCTGGTGTGATCACCATTTGCTTCATGCAGCGAGACACATCTCCTTCACATAGAGTTGATCGGGTTGTTGATTGTGGCCTGTGGAATGTTGTCCCACTCCTCTTCAATGATGGTGCAAAGTTACTAGATATGGGTGGGAACTGGAACACACTGTCGTACATGTCGATCCAGAGCATCCAAAATATATGTTCAATGGGTGACATGTCTGGGAGTGGAGTATGCAGTCCATGGAAAAACTGGGACATTTTCAGCTCCCGGGAGTCGTGTACAGATCCTTGCGACATGGGACCGTGCATTATGTTGAAACATGAGGTGAAGGCAGAGGGTGAATGGCATGATAACGGGCCTCAAGATCTCGTCACGGTATCTCTGTGCATTCAAATTGCCATCGATTAGATGCAATTGTGTTCATTGTCCGTAGCTTTTCTAGTAATGAGCTTCATTACCAGAGGTGCAGCTGCTCCTGCAGTGAAACCTTATCCCTAAAACATACAGTTACAGCAGGGGGGGGGGGGGGGGGGGGCAGGGGGCAAATCTTTCATCCAAATGATCTTTAATCAACTTATTGGGCCTCCACTCTCCCCTCCACAAGTCGAAATAATTGGTCTGGCCCTTTGCTGTGCCCGGGGTTATCTGAGCGGATAAGGGTCTTTATCCAACAGCGTTAGCTCAGTGATGTCATGGTTAGCCGGTGTGCCTGGTCACACGCAAGGATTAAACATGGCTGGCCCTGACCCAGCACCAGCACTGTGGAAGTTGTTTCTCGTCGGGTGGTGTGTGCATTCTGCACGTTTCAAGACTTTGATTTTTTTCTTTATTTTATTTCACCTTTATTCAACCAGGTAGGCTAGTTGAGAACAAGTTCTCATTTACAACTGCGACCTGGCCAAGATAAAGCAAAGCAGTGTGACACAGACAACAACACAGAGTTACACATGGAGTAAACAATAAACAAGTCAATGACACAGTAGAAGAAAAAGAAAGTATATATACAGCGTGTGCAAAAGGCATGAGGTGGTAAGGCAATAAATAGGCCATAGGAGCGAACAGTTACAATTTAGCAGATTAACACTGGAGTGATAAATGAGCAGATGATGATGTGCAAGTAGAGATACTAGTGTGCAAAAGAGCAGAAAAGTAAATAAAATAAAAACAGTATGGGGATTAGGTAGGTAGATTGGGTGGGCTATTTACAGATGCAGCTGCAGCGATTGGTTAGCTGATGAGGGAAATAAAAGTCTCCAACTTCAGTGATTTTTGCAATTCGTTCCAGTCACTGGCAGCAGAGAACTGGAAGGAAAGGCGGCCAAATGAGGTGTTGGCTTTGGGAAGGATCAGTGAGATACACCTGCTGGAACGTGTGCTATGGGGGGTGTTGTTATGGTGACCAGTGAGCTGAGATAAGGAGGAGCTTTACCTAGCATGGATTTGTAGATGACCTGGAGCCAGTGGGTCTGGCAACGAATATGAAGCGAGGGCCAGCCGACTAGAGCACACAGCTCAGTGGTGGGTGGTATAAGGTGATTTGGTAATAAAACGGATGGCACTGTGATAGACTGCATCCAGTTTGCTGAGTAGAGTGTTGGAAGCTATTTTGTAAATGACGTCGCCGAAGTCGAGGATCGGTAGGATAGTCAGTTTTACTAGGGTAAGTTTGGCAGCGTGAGTGAAGGAGGCTTTGCTGCGAAATAGAAAGCAGATTCTAGATTTGATTTTGGATTGGAGATGTTTAATATGAGTGTATTAATCTCCAAAGCTATTTGTTTAAAAAAAAAAAGGAAACATTCGAAGAGACCAGATTGCTACAACATTATTGTATTATTGCTTTTCCCAATAAAAGCTACTAAAATTGATGACATTTAAAAAAAAAAAATTAACTCCATTTTAGATATTTCTAGAATCTTAAACCTCTTTTCAAACATTACCATCCTGTACTACACAATGCAAAATAAATCCAAATGAATGATAAGAAACATGTAATATATATATATATATATATTTTAACTCCACACCACTACCCCTCTCCACACCACTACCCCTCTCCACACTATACACTGAGTATACTAAACATTAGGAACACCTTCCTAATATTGAGTTACACGTCCTCAGAACAGCCTCAATTCATCGGAGCATGGACTCTACAAGGTGTCGAAAGCATTCCACAGGGATGGTGGCCCATGTTGACTTCAATGCTTCACACAGTTGTGTCAAGTTGGGCTGGATATACTTTGGCTGGTGGACCATTCTTGATAGACAGGGGAAACTGGTGAGTGTGGAAAAACACAGCAGCGTTGCAGTTCTTGACAAACCGGCACCTAGTACCATAATACCATGTTCATTATTTTGTCTTGCCCATTCACCCTCTGAATGGCACACAATCCATGTCTCAAGACTTCTTTAACCTGTCTCCTCCCCTTCATTTACACTGATTGAAGTGGATTTAACAGGTGACAGCAATAAGGGATCATAGTTTGTGTGTGTGTGTGTGTGTGTGTGTATGTGTACACACACACACACACGTTCAAAAGTTTGGGGTCACTTAGATATGTCCATGTTTTTGAAAGAAAAGCATCCGCAAAACACCAGTCTCAACATCAACAGTGAAGAGACGACTCCGAGATGCTGGCCTTCTAAGCAGAGCTGCAAAGAAAAAGCCATATCTCAGACTGGCCAATAAAAAGAAAATATTAAGATGGGCTAAAGAACACAGACATTGGACAGAGGAACTCTGCCTTGAAGGCCAGCATCCAGGAGTCGCCTCTTCACTGTTGACGTTGAGACTGGTGTTTTGCGGGTACTACTTAATGAAGCTGCCAGTTGAGGACTTGAGGCGTCTGTTACTCAAACTAGACATTCTAATGTACTTGTCCTCTTGCTCAGTTGTGCACCGGGGCCTCGCACCCCTCTTTCTATTCTGGTTAGAGCCAGTTTGCACTGTTCCGTGAAGGGAGTAGTATGCAGCGTTGTATGAGATCTTCAGTTTCTTGGCAATATCCCGCATGGAATAGCCTTCATTTCTCAGAACAAGAATAGACTGACGAGTTTCAGAAGAAAGTGCTTTGTTTCTGGCCATTTTGAGCCTGTAATCAAACCCACAAATGCTGATGCTCCAGATACTCAACTAGTCTGAAGGCCAGTTTTATTGCTTCTTTAATTAGCACTACAGTTTTCAGCTGTGCTAACATAATTTCAAAAGGAGTTTTCTAATGATCAATTACCCTTTTAAAATTATAAACTTGGATTAGCTAACACAATGTGCCATTGGAACACAGGAGTGATGGTTGCTGATAATGGGCCTCTGTACGCCTATGTAGATATTCCATTAAAAGTCAGCCGTTTCGGTTCATACAGCTCAGGAAGGAGATGCGTTCTGTCTCCTAGAGATGAACGTACTTTGGTGCGAAAAAGTGCAAATCAATCACAAAACAACAGCAGAGGACCTTGTGAAGATGCTGGAGGAAACGGGTACAAAAGTATCTATATCCACAGTAAAACAAGTCCTATATCGACATAACCTGAAAGGCTGCTCAGCAAGGAAGAAGCCATGGCTCCAAAACTTCCATAAAAAAGCCAGACTACGGGTTTGCAACTGCACATGGGGACAAAGATTGTACTTTTTGGAGAAATTTCATCTGGTCTGATGAAACAAAAATAGAACTGTTTGGTCATAATGACCATCGTTATGTTTAAAAGAAAAAGGGAGAGGCTTGCAGGCCGAAGAACACCATCCCAACCGTGAAGCACGGGGGCAGCAGCATCATGTTGTGGCGGTGCTTTGCTGCAGGAGGGACTGGTGTATTTCACAAAATAGATGACATCAAGAGGGAGGAAAATTACGTGAATATATTGAAGCAACATCAAGACATCAGTCAGGAAGTTAAAGCTTAGTCGCAACTGGGTCTTGCAAATGGACAATGACCCCAAGCATACTTCCAAAGTTGTGGCAAAATGGCTTAAGGATAACAAAGTCAAGGTATTGGAGTGGCCATCACAAAGCCTGACCTCAATCCCATAGAACATTTGTGGGCAGAACTGAAAAAGCGTGTGCGAGCAAGGAGGCCTGCAAACCTGACTCAGTTACACAAGCTCTGTCAGAAGGAATGGGCCAAAATTCTCCCAACTTATTGTGGGAAGCTTGTGGAAGGCTAGCCAAAACATTTGACCCAAGTTAAACAATTTAAAGGCAATGCTACCAAATACTAATTGAGTGTATGTAAACTTCTGACCCACTGGGAATGTGATGAAAGAAATTAAAGCTTAAATAAATGATTCTCTCTACTATTATTATGACATTTTACATTCTTAAAATAGTGGTGATCCTAACTGACCTAAAACAGGGAATTTTTACTAGGATTAAATGTCAGAAATTGTGAAAAATTTAGTTTAAATGTATTTGCCTAAGGTGTATGTAAACTTCTGACTTCAACTGTATGTATGCATGCATTTCACACACACACACACACACTCTCCAGAGTGGCAGGACTAATGTAAAAGACACTTAACCCATAGGGTGGAACAGGACTAGGGGTGTAAAGGGTACATGTATTCGTACCGATGGTTCAGTCCGTACTGTGAATCCTAATTAATACCTACCAAAAATGTACAAAATAAAAACAAAGGCCACTAGGCTATGCTGCGGTCTAGGCCTCGAGTAAATCTGAGCTGAAAACATGCCAGGCTATTCCCTTAACGAGAGACTATACACAAGGTGTAAAATTCTATTCTTAAATGACGCATTCCAAAAACTGTCCTTTTGTGAGGCGCAGCCGGGAACTAGTTCTATATGATGTCGAGTGGATGGGTGGATAAACCAGAATTGGAGGATCTGCCATTGTCCTTTAAAAATCGCCAGTTTGGGAACATTTTAGCATCCCAGAAGATTCCCAATGATGTACAGAGAGTTGTGGATCAAAACATTAAGCAGTGTGTTGCCACGCTCAACAACAATAGCCTATGCAGCTGCCAACACCTCACACACGTTGACCCATGTCACGCAGACATCACCCCAGTACACCGGACTGGCACGAAAAGAAACATTGTCTCCCCTCTGAATTCAAGCAGCCCTTGGCAGCTAATTCTGACCGGGACAGAATAAATTACAAGAGTGGTAGGTATATATTTTGGTTTATAGCCACGGATATGAGGGTCGTCCGAGTTTGGCCGGGGTATTCTGTCATTGTAAATAAGAATTGGTTCTTAACTGACTTGTCAAGTTACATAAAACGTTAAATTAAAAAAATGCTTGTAAACAAATAACTGAGTTCATAAACCACATGAATAGATTGCTTTTTATAAAATACTGTTTTGTTGTTGTATTTAACTGCCGAAAACGCTGTACTAGAGGCCATTTCTTTAGTAAATGAGGTCACCACGTGTGAGAATGAGTAAATCACCAGTTTGAGAGCTTTTCAAGTATTTTCTGACCAGTCGTATGTGGTAGATTCCCGCTTGGTTACGAACGCACCATGACACCGCCTCCTTCAGCGCCAGATGCACACTTGTGACCCTCATAAAAGGAGGCATGTTTGTAGCACGATGGGGTAATGTGATTGGGCTGTCACTTATTTTTTATTTAACCTTTAACTAGGCAAGTCAGTGAATAACAAATTCTTAATTACAATGGACGGTCTAGCCTGGTCAAACCCTCCCCTAACCAAGAACGACAATGGGCCAATTGTGTGCCGTCCTATGGGATGACAGCATAACAGCTGTACTTTTAGTGTATGGTTGACACACCTGGTTGGCCATTAGCCAAAATGGCATTTCTCAACTACTTCAAACCACATGAATTCATGCAACCTTTCTGACTTAAATTCCCACCTCCTACATGGTTAAAAACGCAGCATCAGAATGGAAACTTGAGAGGCCTAACGTGTCGATCCGGTCACAACAACAATGCATGGAACATTATGAAAGCTGAGCATTGTGAATGGCATTTAAACTTTCCCCAAAACTGTAATATGTACAAAACCATGGGTTCGGTGAACTGTTACACCCCTAGGCAGAACTAATGTAAAGACAGACCCTTTAACTTTTTCTATTTGGTTTATAAACCATCTTGTATCTCTCTACAAGACAGTTGGTCCTCATCAATCAACGTAAATGGAGGCCAGAGTAAAACCAAATCAGGGCCGTGTTTAGGGCTCCATTGATCATGTGCAGCTGTGCTAAAACTGCAGCACAAAGCGTTGCCGAGCAACAGCGGAATTATGCAAGGACCAGGGGTGGTCCATGACGTAAGTACTGAATTGATTTAATTTAACCAGGCTAGCCTCGTTAAGACAAATTAACTTTGTTATTGACAGAAATGAAGTACTAAAAAGAAGATCTCCTCTCGGGCCCACTCACAAGGTCAGGCCCCTTTGAACTCATGTTTATGGTATCGATTTTGTCATGAATAATATATAGTATTTAGCAGACTTTTTAAAAACAAAATCCAAAGTGATATAGTGCTGCGTGCATTCAGTTCACGCATGGGTGGTCCCGGGAATCTAACCCACTGTCATGGCATTGCAAGCACCATGCTCTACCAACTGAGAAACAGACGACCATTTTGTATTTGCATTTATTAAATGATCCCCATTGGCTGCTGCCAAGGCAACAACTTCTCTTCCTGGGGTCCAGCAAAATTGAGGCAGTAAAAACATTACAATAAATTAATGACAGAATCCACAACACACTTAAGTGTGTGTGTGCCCTCGGGCCCATACTCCACTACCACATATCTACAACGCAAAATCAATGTGAACGTGTGTATGTAGTGCGTATGTTATCATGTGTGTGTGTACTTTATGCTTTCTATGCCTATGTTACTATTGGTTTATACATTTAACCTTTATTTAATTAGGCAAGTCAGTTAAGAACAAATTCTTATTTACATCTATTGAGCAAAAAGCTTTAAAAATTAAAACCCATCCTCCAATCTCTCATTTGTAAATGGATTTTATGGCATCTGCTAGCCTTTGTACGGACAGACAGTGCCATCAAACCAGTCTGGCTCTCCACCTCCATCTTTAATGACATCTGACCCTGAGACTAAGGAGGAAAACTAGTCTATAGGCTGCAGTAAAAGATGAAAGGGAATTAAAGCATTTGGAGGCAGACTTATTCTTTATCCGGGACACTATCCTGGTACTACACCCATCCAACTCAAATGGAGGAAGTATCTTTCTTTATGGTTTCTTAACTGGATTGAACACAGAAGGAAAATCAGAAAGATGTAATCATCTCAAACAAATCCTCTCACCTCCACCACCATCTTTAATGAAAACTGACACTAGGACCAAAGAGGAAGACAATAGGGTGCAGTAAAGATGAAAAATAAATGGAATGGTTGAAATTACAAGGGGTCGGGGGTAGTGGATACATGACCTTGGGGGGGGCGGCTAAAATAATGTAAGAATGGATTACTACCTTCAAAAATAACAAGTAAAAGATTGACGTCAGGCACCTCTAAAGAAATCCCCACCGCACTCATCATCTTACACCACACCCAGGTAAAAGTCGCCCCACACCCAGGTAAAAGTCGCCCCACACCCAGCTAACTCAAAGTTTAATAAAAGTGTTTCCCGGTCTATGTCCAACCTTTTGTTAGTTCTTGGAGGTTTGTTACTGAAATACCTTTAATGCAGGGAAACAAGGCGTTTTACCTCATTTCTATCAGCATGTTAAATGTGCAACCAGATGGAGAAAAATAAATAAATAAACTCTAGACCACCTTTACTCCACACACTGAGACATATACAAAGCTCTCCCTTGCCCTCTATTTGGCAAATCTGACCATAATTATAACCTCCTGATTCCTGCTTACATGCAAAAACTAAAACAGGAAGTACCAGTGACTCAGTCTATAAAAAAAAGCAGATGCTAAGCTACAGGACTGGTTTGCTAGCACAGACTGGAATATGTTCCAGGATTCTTCTGATGGCATTGAGGAGTACACCACATCAGTCACTGGCTTCATCAATAAGTGCATCGATGATGTCGTCCCGAAAATTGACTGTACGTACATACCCTAACCAGAAGCCATGGATGACAGGCAACATCCACACTGAGCTAAAGGGTAGAGCTGCTGCTTTCAAGGAGCAGGACTCTAACCCGGAAGCTTATAAGAATGGATGACAAAGGAACACCTGTGAGAATGCTGTTCATTGAGTACAGCTCAGCGTTCAACACCATAGTGTCCTCAAAGCTCATCAATAAGCTAAGAACCATGGGGCTAAACACCTCCCTCTGCAACTGGATCCTGGACTTCCTGACGGGCAGCCCCCAGGTAGTATGGGTAGGCAACAGCACGTCTGTTACACTGATCCTCAACACGTGGGCCCCTCAGAGGTGCATGCTCAGTCCCCTCCTGTACTCCCTGTTCACTCATGACTGCATGGCCAGGCACGACTCTAACACCATCATTAAGTTTGCCGATGACAACAGTGGTAGGCCTGATCACCGACAACGACGAGACAGCCTATAGGGAGGAGGTCAGAGACCTGGCCGTGTGGTGCCAGGACAACAACATCTCCCTCAACGTGAACAAGGCAAAGGAGATGATTGTGGACTACAGGGAAAGGAGGACGGAGCACGCCCCCATTCTCATCGACGGGTGGAGCAGGTTGTGGAGCACAAAGAAAGACAAATTCAACTCCATCTTTCATCGAATCAGATGGCTTATTCATCACAAAACCATTTGATGTTGCCAATTATTTGAGTGATTATTTCATTGGCAAAGTGGGCAAACTTAGGCAGGAAATGCCCAACGACAAAAAGTGAGCAATTATATTCATGTATTAAGAAAAAACTATGAAAGAAAAGCAGTGCAAGTTTTAATTTTGTCAAGTTAGTGTGGGAGAAGTGGGAGAATTATTGTTAACGATCAATAATGACAAACCTCCTGGCATTGACAACTTAGATGGAAAGTTATTGAGGTCGGTAGCTGACTCTATAGCCACTCCTATCTGTAATATCTTTAATATGAGCCTAGAGGAAAGTCTTTGTCCTCGGGCCTGGAGGGAAGCCAAAGTCTTGTCCCTACCCAAGAGTGGTATAGTGGCCTTTGCTGGTTCTAACAGCAGACCTATAAGCTTGCTGCCGGCTCTTAGCAAACTGTTGGAAAAAAATTGTGTTGGAACAAATACAATGCTATTTCTCTGTAAACAAATTAAGTACTAGACCTCAGCTGAATCTGGTAATAAATGGTGTGGCTGTTGAACAAGTTGAGCAGACTAAATTACTTGTTGTTACCTTAGATTGTAAACTGTCATGGTCAAAACATATAGATTCAATGGTTGTAGAGACGGGGAGAGGTCTGGCCGTAAAAAAAAGAGATGCTCCGTTTATTTTGACACCAAACTCCACAAAGCAAGTCCTGCAGGCTCTAGTTTTATCTAATCTTGATTATTGTCCAGTCATATGGTCCAGTTCTGCAAGGAAAGACCTAGTTAAACTGCAGCTGTCCCAGAACAGAGCAGCACGTCTTGCTCTTCATTGTAATCAGAGAGCTGATATTAATACTATTCATGCCAGTCTCTCTTCAATAAGAGTTGAGGAGAGACTGACTGCGTCACTTCATTTAATAAGAAACATTAATGTGTTGAATATCCCAAATTATTTGCCTAGTCAACTTACACACACACTTATCCCACCAGACATGCCACCAGGGGTCTTTTCATAGTCCCCAAAGCCAGAACAAATTCAAGAAAACGTACAGTATTATACATAGCACTTATTGCATGGAACTTCCATCTCATATTGCTCAAATAAACAGCAAACCTGGTTTTAAAAAACAGACAAAGCAACACCACACGGCACAACACCTCTCCCCTATTTGACCTAGATAGTTTGTGTGTATGTATTCACATGTAGGCTATGTGTGCCTTTAAAAAAATATATCAAATCAAATGTATTTATATAGCCCTTCTTACATCAGCTGATATCTCAAAGTGCTGTACAGAAACCCAGTCTAAAACCCCAAACAGCAAGCAATGCAGGTTTAGAAGCACGGTGGCTAGGAAAAACTCCCTAGAAAGGCCAGAACACCTAGGAAGAAACCTAGAGAGGAACCAGGCTATGAGGGGTGGCCAGTCCTCTTCTGGCTGTGCTGGGTGGAGATTATAACAGAACATGGCCAAGATGTATGTATGTAGTTCTTTCCTTGAGCTGTTCTTGTGTAATGATGTTTTGTATAATGTTTCATGTTTTGTGTGGACACCAGGAAGAGTAGCTGCTGCTAATGGGGATCCTAATTAAAATATAAAATACTGGTACCCCCTGCATATAGCCTCGCTTTTGTTATTTTACTGCTGCTCTTTAATTATTTGTTACTTTAAATTTCTTATTTTTGTAGGTATTTCTCTTAACAACATTTTTTGATTCAGGGCTTGTAGGTAAGCATTACACTGTAAGATCTACACCGGTTGTGTTCGGCGCATGTGACAAATAGAATTTGATTCGATTGCCCCCCCCCCCCCCCTCCCCCCCATAAAACTATTTGATGTCATATTCATTCACAAATACTAGTCTCACACTTTACGGCCTATCACATCTCATTCTGAACCAGCTGCTTCCAGTAGTTCCCATTCATTCAACAGTATCTTGGACAGAGGCCAAGGCTACTTAGCTCTGCCAAGAACCCTTCTGTGTGAAGAGTGTGGAGGGTACCCTCCCAAACGGCACCCTATTCCCTATATAGTGCACTACTTTTGACCAGAGTCCATGTAGAATGTAGTGCACTATATTAGGAATAGGGTGCCATTTGGGACGTAAACAAGAAGAAGTCACACGAGCCAAAAGAAGGTGGGAAAACCCCTGGAGCGCCAGGCTGAATAAACTCCCCTCCTGTTGGGCTAGTGGCCAGGAAGACACGATGACAAAGAAGAAAGTGGGAGAATAACCTCCTCTCCCCTTCCTGTTGGGCTAGCTGCCAGGAGAACACAGTTCTCTGTGCTCTCTGCCTGACCTCTACATGTGAAGAAACAGGAAGCAGAAGCAGTGCAGGCTGTCTGTGTAAACTCAATTGTTAAGAGGATTTCAGTGGTGCTACAAGCAATGCCAAAGTCATGAGTTCATGTCCAATAAGGATCACACCCCTACTAAAGAATGCATTAATCTCAGTGTGCTGGCCAGCTATTCCATTTATGTTAACAGCCCGTCAAGAGAATAGAAAAATGTAGGCTCTATGCAATCACTCTAGTCTACCAAGTCATTTTGAATAAAAACACAGTTTTGCTAAAGTGGGACATTGTACGTTACTATATTATTTTAGCAGCAGGAGCAGAGATGGCAGTGTTCGGTCCTTGACTCTCAGTGTGAGTGGGTCAACAGAGAGTAAGGAGGGATGGAAACAAAACAACAGAAGACGAGAAAAAAAAAGATGCCGCCACTCACTGTGAAGCATTAGTTTCATATGAAGCCAGTCATTAAAAGTGACTGCACAGTTTAGGCTGCACATTCCCTGTAGAGACCCATTCCAATGTTCTTCAAGTGGAAGTAGATCACACTCCTGGCTTTTGGAATGTAAAATCTTACCACAAAACATTGACAAGAGTGTAAGGGGTTGAAGGGTGAAATACAACTTACTTGTTTGAATGGTCCATCATCAAAGCTCCAATCTCCAAATCCATTGGACGATGTGAAGGAGTGTTGTTCTGTGGTAGACTGGTCCTTCTCCACAGACTCTTGCTTTAGATTCATAGGAAGGGCGCTGTGTTCAGCAGCCGCTGACGGAGAGGTCGAATACAGAGGAAAAGATAAGGAACTATCCTGTTGGAGTGGAGACATCTTCGTCATGTGGCCACCATCATCCTCATCCTCACTGTTCTCTTCTTCATATGCCATCCTTTCTTCTTCCTCATCATCTTCCTCTGACCCTTCACCTCCCAGTCCCTCTTCTCCGTTCTCTCTATGCACACCACTTTGAGTGTTGGTGTTACTACCACCAGCCTCGGTCTGTTGCCGACCCATCTGAGGGGTCCTTCCTGTCCCGGTTCCTTCCACCCGTTTGCCCAGGAAGGCAGAGTCCAGGGGGGCTCCAGTGTTCCGGGTGGCAGTTACGTGTTTAATGAACATCATCTGGGCCTGGCGGAGGTGTTTCTCCTGCCGGTCCATCTCCAGCTTGGCCTCCTGCTGTCTCTGGAGCTGCTCCATCACAGCCTCTAGTCTGACACCAACAGGGCTACCCAGACCCAGACCACCCCCAGCCTCCTGCGATAGGTTGGGCTGTAGGGAGAGGAAAGCAACGAAATGTAGAGTAAATATATTGTAAACAGATATCTTATTTTTCCCCACAGATGTAAGGAAGTAAAAAATATTGTACAAAAAGATACATTATGGAATTTATAGACTAGAGATAAACAATGTACACGCAGATACATTGTGGAGGCCGTCATTATAAATAGCAATTTAAATAACTGTTATATAATAATTAAGATTTTCCCAAAGATAGAATATTCTTATTTGTATAGTTATGTAGTTGATGGCTGGGTGTTACAGGGGTGTAAGATTGTGTCCTATATATGGGGTTCTGGGTAGACAGCAGATCCAACCTGCTCGGTTACAGCTGCACCAGGGTCAGACAGCATTCATGTGTATATCAAGACAGGGTTTCCAAACTAAATCAGCTCTCCCCCTTCCCCCTAACTGCATTTAGTTTTATTTTTTCCCCCAAGCACTACACAGACAATTCAAAGAATGAAAGCTTAATGATGGGTTGGTTATTTAAATCAGCTGTGTTGTGCTGATTTAGCACAAGATATGTCTCTGAAGATGTTCCTCAATCCAAGGAGGAGAAATGCGTTGTACTCCGAATTGTCCCATTATCCTAACTGTTACACAGTAAAGATTAAACTGCTAGCTTAATAAGTATAGCAGTTGTTCAATCTTCTCAGTTTAACAGTTGGAATAATGGGCCAATTCGGAGTCCAATGCATATCTCATCCCTGGATTGAGGTACGTTTTCCAAGCCATATCTCACAATGGCTACACAGTGTCCTTAATATACACAGGGATCCTAGTGCAGCCAGTAAGCAAGCATGTCGGATCTGCTGGCTAGGGTTCTGGGTAGAGCCTCGACCACTCCACTTCAGAATTTTACCTACACAATGTATGGTCAGCTGTTAACATATAGGTCTATAAGTTACCCTGAAAGAAAATGGCGGCAGTGTAAGAGTCAACACAGTTTCTATAATTGGCTTTTCTTTTCAGCATGTTCAAAGTAATTTAAAAAGCGATTCAAGGAGAGGCATGTTTTCTTTGATAAACAGGGGCAGTTACCTACCACACGGTATAGAAATATGAAAATATGATTAATTAAATATTACTTATTAAACCAAAGTAGTTAAATAAAATATGCCCCTATCGAAATGACCGTTAGTACATCGAAATGACCGTTTTTTTTTTTTATAAATAGGATACACTGGCACGTGGATGGCTCAAACAAACTTATTGTTGAGATAAATACAATCTCACGCCTGGTCTACATTACATTTAAACCATTCCAACAGATGAATTTACAATTACGATTGATCTACGAAGGGTTATACGGTGAATAGAAAACATGTTGTCGAATGTATATTTCACGAGATTCCATCGACAACAATGTATCAATCTACAACTTTCTAAAATGTGATGATCTCTTCTGCTCCGTGGTGATGGTAAAGCAAACATGACGTGTACAACAGTCGCCTACTTTTCCAAAAGTAGTGTCTCAATCTTTAAACACGTATAGGAATAAGGTAAACAATTCACCGACCAGGTAACAAAATGTCGTCCCATCATGGTTTATTAAATATTAGTTTCAAAAGTGTAAAACGACGTATGCACTTTCACGACTGTTGCCCAATTTGTTGCAGTATCTAACTAAATGGGGGAACGGTGCCAAAGGAAACCGTCCGTCAGCAGCGAACTGACTCGATCGAAACTCACCATTTGCGATTTCGAGTTTTCCATCCTCCCCTCAGCTTCCCAATTTAACCTTCTTTTTCACTCGTTCTCTCTCCTACGTAAATCAATTTATATACCAATATAGTTTATTATGATAAACGTTCGGTTGAAATCCATATAATGCCTGTAACTGTTGTGATAGGAAGATTGGCGAGGAGGCCAGTGTAGGGTAAATGCCGGGCCTCACCTCCCTGACCGCAGCCTGAACATAAAAAACTCACCCTGGTCTTGATTGTCTTTGCCTGTATAGGTTAGTAGTCTACTACACCCCCACAGTAACAAGAGAAGGCCCGCCCTACTTCAAAAGTGGTGCCTCTTCGTTCGCAACATGATGGTGTTGGTCAATTCTTACCACAGTGCTCCTCAGACAGCAAAGTGAAATACTATTCACTATGAATAGTGTTTATAGAACAAATGACGCAACTGTAGCCTGCTATATGAAGGTGTTTTTCATAGCATAGTTTATATCCTACTAACCAACACCATCAACAATACATGCACATGGGTGATCCACGTATTTTACACGTTTAGCAGGGTTAGTTGCGTTCCCACTTGAGGTAGCAGAAATATGTATTCAATGTTTATGTATTCCTATTGGTTGGTTGAATTGACATATCAAAAAGGTGTTACGCCATTGGTCATGCTTGCAGATTAGGGGGGGATCGCGAACATTCATTCTTCCCAGTCTGATATTGACATCCATGCAGTCGGTCACGTTCTGAAATACTGTATTATATTCTCAGATTTACAACGTGTATGAGTTCACTATGTTTATATATATGTATGGTACCTGTTAGGTGTTGGGGGCGTCCTGATATGTGCTTTTTGTATGCTATTGCTGTAACAGCGAGTTAGCTTAGCATGCTGTAATTGTAATGGTCACATTAGCTCCCTGCTAATTCAGTTATTTTCATGCCAACAGACTAATCTACAACCATCAACATACTGTTGTCCCGCTCATCAGAAGAAACACCAATCAACTGGGTTTACTGGCTGGACAGTCGTTTCTTTAAAAGCACAATGCTAGGAAGTCCGATCACATGTTACACTGGTGCGGAGACCAGACAGCGGTTATCAATTTCTTTGCATGGCATATTTCTATACCACCATGTTTAAAAAACTATAACCATACCATGTTTATGCCTACAATCTATATCTAGGTCTGCTCTTTGGCCATGTTGATGTAGTCTCCCCCATTTTATAATGGAGGCCATCCACGCGCTTCAGCGTGATGAGCGCATATTAAGGTCATTGCTTAAACAGAATATAGTTTGTCAAATTGAAGTCGAAAGTGGATTTTTTTTGGTGGTGTATTTTAGTTAAACCCTTTTCCTAACCTTAACTTAGTTATGCTAACCTGCTGCGTATGTTCCCCTAACTGGCTTTTTTTTAATGCATTATGGTAAATTGCGACAAACTATATTCTAGTCAAAACCGCATATAAAAATATGTTAACAGTACTTATCAAATTCAGGACTCGATTCTGCTCCCTGGTGGCATAAACACACTGTAACATGCATGTAACACTGCATCACCAGTTGCTATAGTCACGGTAGAGCAGTGCAAGAGTCATTCGTTTAGTAGATACGTTCTCCGGTGCTATAGTGCTACTCGAATGCAATATAAGGAATTTAAACATTGAAAAGCAAATCATTCAGTTCGCGGTTGGACGGAAGATCTCAGAGACCATGGACAGAGGAAGAAGCGAAAGTGAGAGGTTTCTCTGCCCAAAATCTGTCCACGAAAATAAACCCCAAAGCAGTGGTGGAAAAAGTACTCAATAGTCGTACCCGAGTAAAAGATGACCCAAGTAAAAACATAGAAAATGACTAAAGTAAAATGCACCCAGTAAAATACTACTTGAGTAAAAGTATTTGGTTTTAAATATACTGAAGTATCAAAAGTAAATGGAATTACTAAAATGTTTGTTTTTATTTTAAACTGCATTGTTGGTTAAGTGCTTGTAAGTAAGCATTTCACTGTAAGGTCTACCTATACCTGTTGTATTCGGCGCATGTTAGAAATACAATTTGATAAAAGTATAAATCATTTTAACTTCCTTATATTAAGCAAACCAGACAGCACACATTTGTTATTTTTATTGACGGATAGCCAGGGGCACACGCCAACACTCAAGACATAATTTACAAACGGAGCGTTTGTGTTTGGAGTCCGTCAGATCAGATGCAGTAGGGATGACCAGGAATGTTCTCTTGATAAGTGTGTGAATTGGACCATTTTCCTGTCAAAATGTAACGAGTACATTTGGGTGTCAAAATGTAAAAATGTACGGAGTAAAAAGCATATTATTTTATTTAGGAATGTAGTGAAGTAAAAGTTCCCAAAAATATCAATATTAAAGTAGAAATACAAAACAAAAACTACTCCAGTAGTACTTTAAAATATTTTGAAGTACTTTACAACACTGCCCAGAAGTGAGGAGTTCTGTATGGAGGTCAATGAGCGTCTTATTTGGTAAACAAAAAAAAGGTAATTGCTCAATTGCTGCTTGAGGTTTATTTGATTTAATAGATGTTTGGAATGTTTAGGTTGTTATAAATGCACTGAGTGGATGCTATAACAACACTGATACAAATGAGTCCTCTATCTTTCTCTATGGCTTGGTCACCTTTTGGCAACTTACCCAAAAACAAACTTATCAGAGTTGTCATCAGCCTGTTGTCAGAGACTAAATCACAGATAATGCGTTTTAGCATGGACATTGCCAGAGGGCTTCTACCATTTTAAAGTAGTCAACTGGGTGGCGATTCCTGAGTTGAGCAGTCAGACGATGATAATGGGCTACTTTAAAATGACTAGAATGGTCCTTGCAAATGGGTCCTAGACTTCCTGACAGACCGCACCCACCACCTCAACGGTCAATTACAATAATGGCCTACCAGGGAAGAGTGGGTTAAACTGCCTTGTTCAGAGGCAGAATTACAGATTTTTACCTTGTCAGCTCGGGGATCCGCTCCAGCAACCTTGCGATTACCGGCCCAAAGCTCTTACCACTTGGCTACCTGCCGCCCCAGCAGACGTGAGGCATTTTGGTTAAATTGTGACTGATCTACAAATAATTAATAGTTATTTATGACTCAAGGCAATCTGTAGTTCAGTCAGTCGGCATTCACATAGGGCGGAGCACAACTGGCCCAGCATCGTCCGGGTTAGGGTTTGGCCGGTGTAGGCCATCCTTGTTCTTAACAGACTTCCCTAGTTACATTTAAAAACGTGAAGAAAATAATAATATAAATCACCTGCAATGTTGAAATGCAAACATATCTAAAATGATACCAAGAAGCACATTTGACACATTTAAAAAAATAAAAAAATAAAAATTGTATTTTTTCCTTTATTAGGTTCATCAATATTATACAAGCAAAATAACTTAATAAAGGCCCAAATTAAATATCACATTTATACGAGGCAAAGACGAAGTACAAGGTTCCCAGAGAGACAACAGCAGCCCAGAGAAAACAGCAGCCCAGAGAAAACTAGGGAGGAAAACATTATTTCAGTTAAGAGAACAGGTGTAAGCACTATCGCTGCATTTCCACCAGGCCTATCTAAAGGGTAATATACCAGATGGAGCCATCACCATATTGCTTACACCTATCCAATCCTCTAAGATCTATACAACTGCCTAGGGCGTGACTCATTTAGTCTTTAACTAGGCCCGAAGGGCCGCACTGAAAATTGGTTATATTTATTTGCTGTCAATTTGCCCTAAGATACTCCTCCACCCATGGTTTTAGATAGTAAGAGCACAAAACAAATCTAGCTTTCAGTTCAGTGATTAGTGGACACAGTAAAAATAATAATTATAATTTCTACACCAGTTTCAATTCGGTTTTAGTTATTTGAAAGCATATTGAGCCCCCCCCCCCCCCCCCCCAATATAAATATGATTTAAAATGACAAACACAACGTGTGCCGATTATGTTTCATTTGGGATTCAGGGTATAAAGACTGTAATAAACTGGGTGGTTCGAATGCTGATTGGCTGACAGCCGGAATATCAGACCGTATACCACAGGTATGACAAAACATTTATTTTTACTGTTCTAATTACATTGGTAACCAGTTGATAATAGCAATAAGGTACCTCAGGGGTTTGTGGTATATGGCCAATATACCACGGCTAAGGGCTGTGTCCTAGCACTCCGCGTTGCATCGTGCTTAAGAACAGCCCTTAGCCGTGGTATATTGGCCATATACCACACCCCCTCGGGCCTTATTGCTTAGACAGTGCATGTCCATTGGATACCTACCCATCTATACTTAGTCCATGCCAAGCTCTTCAGGTGTAGAGATACCAAGCTCCTCTAGTGTTGGTCGCAGCTCCTGAATTAAGTATGGGTAGATTTTTTTGTGGGGGCCAGATTTGTCCTGGGGGAAACAACATAAACCAACTGCTTTGAGGAAAATGTCAGGGACGATGTGCAGCAACACACACACACATATGTGTATATATATATATATATATATATATGTTTTGTTTATTTCTGGGCAGAATGATTACAAAAAATATATATAAAATTGGGAGTTTGTAATATACCTCATGTTCAGAGTAAACATACAGAAAGGGGATAGACTAGTGACTAGGGGGGGGGGGGGTCAAAGGGGTCATTGCCATTCAACACGCGTTCTTCTAGAACTGATCGTTATCATTTTGACGTGTTCCGAGGAGCATCCTCCAACTCACCTTGACAGCCTCCAGGATACGTATGGCGCTAGCCAGGTCATTTAATCTGCGGCAGGCTCGGAGAGCTGCTTCCAGGATCTTAGGCTCAGGCACCAGGTCGTATCCAATCAGCGTGTTCATCCCTGGACAAACAACGCCAGGGTTAGTTACCACAGGATGATAGAAGAGGTCTACTTTTCACAACAGTTGATTTAAAAAAAAAAAATAATGACGGCAAGTCACTTGAGACTCCAAAAGGATAGATTTTGTTCACTCAAATCATTCCTTAAAAAAAATGGTTTTGCTCATCTAGGGCGCTGGTTCTGTCGTACTACCATTACCCCTGGGGAAGACTCAGGGCAGAGGAAAATATGATTGGGGTTCAGTAACCAGGACAGGTTGAGCATAGGGCTGGCATGGTGACCATCTTACCGCCACATCGGCAGTCATAAGTCATGACCGTTGAGTCATGGTAACTAGGCTTCTCCAAAATGCTCTGATGTCGTTGATGGTCATTCATAACCTACAAAAACTTGCTGATGGCCTGGTACTCAGTGCTCTATTGTCCCTCTCATCTCTGACATCAATGCTAATGAAATATTTTTTTTTTTTAAATAATAAAAACAGAGCCCTGGCATTGAGTTGGAGCGTAATAGGAGCACCTGTTCAGCGAGAGCCAGCTCCTCATTGCTGGTTGATGCATGGATTTAAAATAACTTTCTATTAAAGCCGTATTGTACAATTTTTGTATAGGCTAACGCAACCGAGTGAGAAAGTTGATGGCCTGCATTAAAAAGATCCCATCAGCGTTCTATAGGCTAACGCAACCGAGTGAGAAAGTTGATGGCCTGTATTAAAAAGATCACATCAGCGTTCTATAGGCTAACGCAACCGAGTGAGAAAGTTGATGGCCTGCATTAAAAAGATCACATCAGCGTTCTATAGGCTAACGCAACCGAGTGAGAAAGTTGATGGCCTGTATTAAAAAGATCACATCAGCGTTCTATAGGCTAACGCAACCGAGTGAGAAAGTTGATGGCCTGCATTAAAAAGATCACATCAGCGTTCTATAGGCTAACGCAACCGAGTGAGAAAGTTGATGGCCTGTATTAAAAAGATCCCATCAGCGTTCTATAGGCTAACGCAACCGAGTGAGAAAGTTGATGGCCTGCATTAAAAAGATCCCATCAGCGTTCTATAGGCTAACGCAACCGAGTGAGAAAGTTGATGGCCTGTATTAAAAAGATCACATCAGCGTTCTATAGGCTAACGCAACCGAGTGAGAAAGTTGATGGCCTGTATTAAAAAGATCCCATCAGCGTTCTATAGGCTAACGCAACCGAGTGAGAAAGTTGATGGCCTGTATTAAAAAGATCACATCAGCGTTCTATAGGCTAACGCAACCGAGTGAGAAAGTTGATGGCCTGTATTAAAAAGATCACATCAGCGTTCTATAGGCTAACGCAACCGAGTGAGAAAGTTGATGGCCTGTATTAAAAAGATCCCATCAGCGTTCTATAGGCTAACGCAACCGAGTGAGAAAGTTGATGGCCTGTATTAAAAAGATCACATCAGCGTTCTATAGGCTAACGCAACCGAGTGAGAAAGTTGATGGCCTGTATTAAAAAGATCACATCAGCGTTCTATAGGCTAACGCAACCGAGTGAGAAAGTTGATGGCCTGTATTAAAAAGATCACATCAGCATTCTATAGGCTAACGCAACCGAGTGAGAAAGTTGATGGCCTGTATTAAAAAGATCACATCAGCGTTCTATAGGCTAACGCAACCGAGTGAGAAAGTTGATGGCCTGTATTAAAAAGATCACATCAGCGTTCTATAGGCTAACGCAACCGAGTGAGAAAGTTGATGGCCTGCATTAAAAAGATCACATCAGCGTTCTATAGGCTAACGCAACCGAGTGAGAAAGTTGATGGCCTGTATTAAAAAGATCACATCAGCGTTCTATAGGCTAACGCAACCGAGTGAGAAAGTTGATGGCCTGTATTAAAAAGATCACATCAGCGTTCTATAGGCTAACGCAACCGAGTGAGAAAGTTGATGGCCTGTATTAAAAAGATCACATCAGCGTTCTATAGGCTAACGCAACCGAGTGAGAAAGTTGATGGCCTGTATTAAAAAGATCACATCAGCGTTCTATAGGCTAACGCAACCGAGTGAGAAAGTTGATGGCCTGCATTAAAAAGATCCCATCAGCGTTCTATAGGCTAACGCAACCGAGTGAGAAAGTTGATGGCCTGCATTAAAAAGATCACATCAGCGTTCTATAGGCTAACGCAACCGAGTGAGAAAGTTGATGGCCTGCATTAAAAAGATCACATCAGCGTTCTATAGGCTAACGCAACCGAGTGAGAAAGTTGATGGCCTGCATTAAAAAGATCCCATCAGCGTTCTATAGGCTAACGCAACCGAGTGAGAAAGTTGATGGCCTGCATTAAAAAGATCACATCAGCGTTCTATAGGCTAACGCAACCGAGTGAGAAAGTTGATGGCCTGCATTAAAAAGATCCCATCAGCGTTCTATAGGCTAACGCAACCGAGTGAGAAAGTTGATGGCCTGCATTAAAAAGATCCCATCAGCGTTCTATAGGCTAACGCAACCGAGTGAGAAAGTTGATGGCCTGTATTAAAAAGATCCCATCAGCGTTCTATAGGCTAACGCAACCGAGTGAGAAAGTTGATGGCCTGCATTAAAAAGATCCCATCAGCGTTCTATAGGCTAACGCAACCGAGTGAGAAATTTGATGGCCTGTATTAAAAAGATCACATCAGCGTTCTATAGGCTAACGCAACCGAGTGAGAAAGTTGATGGCCTGCATTAAAAAGATCACATCAGCGTTCTATAGGCTAACGCAACCGAGTGAGAAAGTTGATGGCCTGCATTAAAAAGATCCCATCAGCGTTCTATAGGCTAACGCAACCGAGTGAGAAAGTTGATGGCCTGCATTAAAAAGATCACATCAGCGTTCTATAGGCTAACGCAACCGAGTGAGAAAGTTGATGGCCTGCATTAAAAAGATCCCATCAGCGTTCTATAGGCTAACGCAACCGAGTGAGAAAGTTGATGGCCTGCATTAAAAAGATCCCATCAGCGTTCTATAGGCTAACGCAACCGAGTGAGAAAGTTGATGGCCTGTATTAAAAAGATCCCATCAGCGTTCTATAGGCTAACGCAACCGAGTGAGAAAGTTGATGGCCTGCATTAAAAAGATCCCATCAGCGTTCTATAGGCTAACGCAACCGAGTGAGAAAGTTGATGGCCTGTATTAAAAAGATCACATCAGCGTTCTATAGGCTAACGCAACCGAGTGAGAAAGTTGATGGCCTGTATTAAAAAGATCACATCAGCGTTCTATAGGCTAACGCAACCGAGTGAGAAAGTTGATGGCCTGCATTAAAAAGATCACATCAGCGTTCTATAGGCTAACGCAACCGAGTGAGAAAGTTGATGGCCTGTATTAAAAAGATCACATCAGCGTTCTATAGGCTAACGCAACCGAGTGAGAAAGTTGATGGCCTGCATTAAAAAGATCACATCAGCGTTCTATAGGCTAACGCAACCGAGTGAGAAAGTTGATGGCCTGCATTAAAAAGATCCCATCAGCGTTCTATAGGCTAACGCAACCGAGTGAGAAAGTTGATGGCCTGCATTAAAAAGATCCCATCAGCGTTCTATAGGCTAACGCAACCGAGTGAGAAAGTTGATGGCCTGTATTAAAAAGATCCCATCAGCGTTCTATAGGCTAACGCAACCGAGTGAGAAAGTTGATGGCCTGCATTAAAAAGATCCCATCAGCGTTCTATAGGCTAACGCAACCGAGTGAGAAAGTTGATGGCCTGTATTAAAAAGATCACATCAGCGTTCTATAGGCTAACGCAACCGAGTGAGAAAGTTGATGGCCTGTATTAAAAAGATCACATCAGCGTTCTATAGGCTAACGCAACCGAGTGAGAAAGTTGATGGCCTGCATTAAAAAGATCACATCAGCGTTCTATAGGCTAACGCAACCGAGTGAGAAAGTTGATGGCCTGTATTAAAAAGATCCCATCAGCGTTCTATAGGCTAACGCAACCGAGTGAGAAAGTTGATGGCCTGTATTAAAAAGATCACATCAGCGTTCTATAGGCTAACGCAACCGAGTGAGAAAGTTGATGGCCTGCATTAAAAAGATCCCATCAGCGTTCTATAGGCTAACGCAACCGAGTGAGAAAGTTGATGGCCTGTATTAAAAAGATCACATCAGCGTTCTATAGGCTAACGCAACCGAGTGAGAAAGTTGATGGCCTGTATTAAAAAGATCCCATCAGCGTTCTATAGGCTAACGCAACCGAGTGAGAAAGTTGATGGCCTGTATTAAAAAGATCCCATCAGCGTTCTATAGGCTAACGCAACCGAGTGAGAAAGTTGATGGCCTGTATTAAAAAGATCCCATCAGCGTTCTATAGGCTAACGCAACCGAGTGAGAAAGTTGATGGCCTGTATTAAAAAGATCGCATCAGCGTTCTATAGGCTAGGCCCATTTATTTCTCAACTTCTCTAATGTTAATGAATTAATATCGCGCCGCTTCACGACAAGAGTAGCGTACCCGGCTGGCATGAAAAGGAACTGCAGGAAGAGAGTCCTCTGTTCAAGTGCATACCCGTATTTTAGAAATGTTTTCCATCCCGAGAATAAATCACTTTACTCCCGGGTAACCCAGGATTTCCCGCTAAAACCGTAAGTGTCATTCCAAAGTATATAAATATGTCTGGATTTGATTATAGCTTTTGGTATAAAAGTCAAGCCCGATGCTACCGGAACCTAACGAGCCATACATGAAATACATTTTAGGAGTACTATATAACAAAAAAAAATACATTTATTAATGAGCTCAAGGAAGCCCAAATGATTGTGGCGTTATCCAATACATATGATAAAGGCTACTGCAAATTCCGCACGAGAGGAAAAACACAAAAGCCCATAGATGGAGCTAGCTACATGTTCTCTTGGGTAAATCGATTAAACTAGCTCCATTAGGCTAATCTTTGAGTGAACTGTATTACTGTACTGTATCATACAGACAGGAATCATTTAAACCATGCTAAAGCAAGTAGAAGCTAGCGAATTTGATTATAATAGGGCCTATTTGTATAATTAGTATGCGGGAAAGTATTCAGGCCCCTTGACGTTTTACTCACATTGTTACGTTACAGCCTTGTTCTAAAATAAATGACATGTATATTTTCCGCCCTCTGTCTACACACACACACACACACACACACACAATACACCCTAAATGACTAATCGAAAACAGGTTTAGAAATGGTTTGCCCGTTTATAAAAACTAATCAGAAATACTTCTACTGTCCGTAGAGCACAGAGACTGTGTCGAGGATTGTGTAGAGGCACAGATCTGGGGAAGGGCACCAAAACATGTCTGCAGAATTGAAGGTCCCCAAGAACACATTGGCCTCCATCATTCTTCAAATGAAAGTTTGGAACCACCAAGACTCTTCCTAGAGCCGGCCGTCCGGCCAAACTGAGCAATCAGGGGAGAAGGGCCTTGGTCAGGGAGGTGACCAAGAACTGGATGGGCACTCTGACAGAGCTTCAGAGTTCCTCTGTGGAGATGGGAGAACCTTCCAGAAGGACAACCATCTCTGCAGCACGCCACCAATCAGGCCTTTACAGTAATGGCCAGACGGCATGACAGCCTGCTTGGAATTTGCCGAAAGGCACCTGAAGGACTCTCAGACCATGAAACAAGATTCTCTGGTCTGATGAAACCAAGATGAACTCTTTGGCCCGAAAGCCAAGCGTCACGCCTGGAGGAAACCTGGCACCGTCCCTATGGCGAAGCATGGTGGCGAAAGCATGATGTTTTTCAGCGGCAGCGACTGGGAGACTAGTCAGGATCGAGGGAAAGATTAATGGAGCAAAGTACAGAGAGATCCTTGATAAAAACTTTCTCCAGAGCGCTCAGGACCTCAGACTGGGGCGAAGGTTGGGATAAGTCTCTGAATGTCCTTGAGTGGCCCAGCCAGAGCCTGGACTTGAACCCGATCCAACATCTCTGGAGACCTGAAAATAGCTGTGCAGCGAAGCTCCCCATCCAACTTGACAGAGCTTGAGAGAATCTGCAGAGAGGAATGGGAGAAACTCCAAATACAGGTGTGTCAAGCATGTAGTGTCACACCCAAGAAGACTCGAGGCTGTAATCGCTGCTTTAACAAAGTACTGAGTAAAGGGTCTGAATACTTATGTAAATGTAATATAAGTTTTGTTAATAAATTAGCAAAAATGTCTAACCACCATTAAAAAAAATTAGCAAAAATGTCTAAAAAAAAAGATAATTCAACACATTGTAGGTTATATGTAAATACCAAATAAAAATGGAGAATAGTCTGATGGTGAGAATAACATCAAGTCCTTGTCACATTGTGAATGAGAGACTGATTGTGTGTAGTCTGACCAATTAACTGAGCAGAGGTCATGCCTTTCATGCAACTTTTTTCAAAACATATGTAGTTTTATCATGCAGCCTAAGAATGTATTAGAAACCAAAACATTTGGCCTAAGGTTCGGATCACAACTAAAGTTGCATTAAAAAATATATATATATTTTTTTTAACTTTAAAGTAAAGCATATAGGAGTACCTGTTTCAAATAATAATTTTGTTAACCGTTCAACTCCTCCGGAAATCATATCTTCTATTTTATTTCAGCCACGTTCAATTGTATTACTTACTATAAAATAATCATAAGCAAATCTTGTCTGCTAAATTAACTAGTGTAGCCTACAGCCATATGGCATAACCAGATCAGGGCCCAACATAAGGATGACTCAGAATACGGTATTCTGTTCTTCTGAAATACGACATTTTCACAACGCGTTTCTTGAGAACTTTCTTTAGTATGTCGGTCTGTTATAAAGCCCTTTTGTGGGGAAAAACTCATTCTGATTGGCTGAGCCTGGCTCCCAAAGTGGGTGGGCCTATGCCCCCCCCGGGCCCACCCATGGCTGCGCCCCTGCCCAGTCATGTGAAATCCATACATTAGGGCCTAATGAATTTCTTTCAATTGACTGAACCTTGTGATTCTATGTAATTAATGTAATTAAGCCAAATATTTTATATTGGTGCATTTATATTTTTGTTGAGTATAAATTGATTTATTAGACTTTCAATTGTAGATGTTCCAAAGGTCGGCATCAGTGGTTTGTAGGCTATGAGTGAAGATGCTAAACATGCTTTGTTAATTAACGGTCAATTACCATGAGACCAGCAGTTATTTGCATGACACTTACCAGCTGACAAAATGTCATGACTTCCACAACCCTAGTTGAGAACTACTGATATCTAGTCAACTGTATATAGAGATTTACACACACACACATAAAAACATACATACACACACTCTTCCAAGTAATCAATGCAGCTGTGCACTATGCTCTTCGTCATAATCGTAGGGCTGACCATGTGATTTCATCGTCACTCACCTTTCCTCAGCTCCCACGCATCAATATCTGCCTTGTTAAAATAGGTTACCCAGCGGGCATCAAACTCCTCGTCCGATTCCAGCTTCCCACCATGGGCATAACACCTCTGGACCAGGGGAGCTGCAGGAAAAGATACAGGGATTATTAAAGAAAAATGTCACCTCAGTCTTATACCACCATGGATTTTGGGAGTCAGCCCTCCCCCCACCCCTTTTCTTTGGGGAATAGAGAGCCTATAGTCTGACTAGAGCATCGCCTCAGACTCTAGTCAGACTATAGGCTCTCTAAGCCCCACCCCTTTTCTTTGGGGAATAGAGCCTATAGTCTGACTAGAGCATCGCCTCAGACTCTAGTCAGACTATAGGCTCTCTAAGCCCCACCCCTTTTCTTTGGGGAATAGAGAGCCTATAGTCTTACTAGAGCATCGCCTCAGACTCTAGTCAGACTATAGGCTCTCTAAGCCCCACCCCTTTTCTTTGGGGAATAGAGAGCCTATAGTCTGACTAGAGCATCGCCTCAGACTCTAGTCAGACTATAGGCTCTCTAAGCCCCACCCCTTTTCTTTGGGGAATAGAGAGCCTATAGTCTGACTAGAGCATCGCCTCAGACTCTAGTCAGGGCCACAGATATTCAGATCCCAGTTCAAAACATGGGAGGGGCTGAGTATGCATAGCAACAACACTTGGGCTGTTTATTATCTATGCATAGTCACTTCACCCCTACAAACATGAACAAATTACCTCAACTTAACTGTACCCCCGCACATTAACTCAGTGCCCCCTGTATATAGCCTAATTATTGTTAACTTATTGTGTTACTTTAGTTTATTTGGTAAATCTTTTCTAAACTCCATTTATTGAACTACATTGTTGGTTAAGGGCTTGTAAGTAAGCATTTCACGGTAAGGTCTACACCGGTTGTAATTAGGCGCATATGACAAATATTTGTTGTTGTAGTTGATTTAACTACCCTAAACTCCGATAAATCGCGAACATTGTGAAATAATTTGTCTTATATTTGATGAGGTTGAAGCACTTCTGACACCATGTTATGATTTTAGACCTTTGGGACTTTACAGCGCAGCAAGCAGAGCACAAAGCTTCTAAATGAGTCATTTAGTGATAACCGAGCCCTGCCCGTACCCTAGTTATTGATGGGGGAAAAAAAGAGAACCTGATGTATAACGTCAGGGGTCGGGTAGCAGAGCCATCACTAGTCAAGTGTATTTAGCTACATCTACTAGGGCCGTAGATGTAAATAAGTAAAAACTGACATTGTGTGACCAGTGTATTGGCATGACCTAGCTAGATGGCAGTCATGGCACCATTAATGGTTAAATTGTTCACAGTCCAACATGGTGAGGGAATGGAAGCCAGGTTGAAGGCACAGTAAATTATAGCCTGACGACTGAGTAAATGCTTCCCCTGCTCTGTCGTTCCCTACATACTTCGGTCTGAGACGGCCATCATTTTAGTCATTTGAGGTGATGAGGAGTGTTGTACAAAGTAATCAGCAATTGGATCGTCTAACCAATCAGAGTATCAAAGTCATTAACTTTTTGTTATTTTTTTTTTTAAACGCTGCTTTTACCCACCTGTGGGCTGGGTCTGGTCCAACCAATCGGTTTCTGGACCAATCAGACAGACCCAAATGTGTGAGCTTTCGGTGCAGGGAGGTAACCAGAGTCATTGTGGAGAATATAATAACATCCCTGTTTGTCTGGAGCAAGGAGTCTGGGTAGCTAGACAAAGTAAGTTATGCTTTCTAAGAACCAAATATGTTCCAATATATGTTGAGAAAATATAGCTAACAAGTTATGCCATTTGCTATGGCTTGAGCTATGCAGGGCAGCACCTCGCTATAGAAAACCCTTAATATAACAGTAGGGGTTTCAGTGGTTAGCGTCGGCCACGGTTGGTGAACTAAAATTCCGACGCTGTGTTAACGTTTTAAAGTCAATAATCGTCACTTGATAAATGGTTTTCAAACCATATACTGATATACCCCTTATCTTTCATATCAGCGAGAAATAGTCTTAACACTTACTGTAGCAGCTTTGCACATATCCATAAACTGTGTGTGTGTGTGTGTGTCTCCAGTTAAAGTGAACGACACTTCCTCCCCAGTTACGCATAAGGCGTCTGCATGCTCCCCAGTCGAACATATGACATCGTTTGTTCGTTTTGGACTTCGTTTTTTTTTCGGCTGTTCGGGCACAAATGATCTTGAGGAAAACGGAAGTACGGAGCCGAAGTCTACACCCCTTCATCGGTGATTGGTCAACAGTAGGGACTCTTCAATAAAAGTATGTTATTCAACGAGAGACTACTAGTTTTCATGACCATTTTCCTCATTGAAAAATACTGCACCAAACATTATCTGAAATTGTGCAATTAAGATATCTGCAAAAACGAATTATTGACCGATTTCAGTTCTTAGATTAATTCGGACTATTGAGGAAGTGGATACTGGCTTCAAATTGTAAAAAAAAAATGGACAGACAGTACTATTGCCGAAGGTATTTTAAGGGGGTAACATACACGGTTAGCTAAATTCGGCTAGGCACCAGCCACACCGAAGCCTTTACACCGGTGTTTGGAGCCCGCCAGCTAATTAGTACATGTGGCCGCCCATGTTCAGAACGAGCTTCGGGGATCTTAAAATACCCCTGGTCATAGTATACCATCGTCAATAGGCACCAAATCAGTGAGCAGGTCTATTAATGGGTTTATGCGGCAATGTACTATTAACCAGCAGTAGTTCGCTACTAGTTAGTCGAGCTGGTTTGCTAGCTAGAGTTGCTGCCTGTTAGTACTAGTTAATGTTACAGTCCTTCATTTAAAAGCACAATCTAGCATCGAGTTTAACAACCATTCCAGTCTATATGCAAACGTAAGCTAGTTAGACATGGCTGGCAAGTCATCTGCTATCCAGTGGTAATTCGCTAGCTAGTATTAGACAAATATAGGCCATGGTTATGGCATTAGATAGTTAACTTGCTAGTTACAGGCCTAAGCCTCACCTCAAGCAGTCGGTCATTGCAAGGACATCAATAAAAAAATGTTTTAAAAAATCCACTTTAATATTACAGAGCGTTTTTAAACATTACATTTGTTTTAAGGATTAAAGGGGTATAGCTCATCTAACACGTCTACCACTTGTAGTTCACCGAAAACGTGTATTTTGTAGTTAACCATTCGCAACTGATTGTGCTAGTAACATGCTAACATTAGCTAGCCAGCCAAAAACGACTGCCGACAGTGATTTCCGCATGAACGTCCCAAACTACGAAATTAAGTGATAACACAATAATACCTGTAAGTCCGAGCTGTGGCCGTGTCAAACTCCGGGCACCGGACACCGAAAGTCGGACGGCGGCTCGAAACATGATGCAGCGACAGTCAGCTAACGTTACGGACAAGCAAATTTTGATGGGATCAGACTTTGACTCAAGGATTTTAGCTGGTAGCGCAATTCCAAGTTCCCACGGCGCATGCGCAAAGTTATAAAAGTAACTCTCTCCGCTCACATTTAATACGTAGTGCCTGCCTTCAGGAAGTATTCACACCCCTTGACTTTTTAAAATTGTTTTTTCCCCCCTAACATTGGTTGTGTTACAGTCCGAATTTAAAGATTGATCAATTTATATTGTGCCACTGATCTACACAATAACCCACAATGTCAAAGGGGAATTTTGTTCAGACATTTTTACAAATGATTAAAAAGCTGAAAATGACTACAATAACTACTTTTAAGGGAGTGAACCGAGAGTAGCCAAGGGAGGTGATAGAATGAGGACCCATCATTGTACAAAAACAATACTTGAATGAATGAATTTCAGGACACATGGCTTGTCTCACACAGTTATCCATAGCAACAGTCAGGAAAAGAAAATTCACAAAAATGACAGATGACTGTGAGTCTAAAGCGCAGCCCCTCAATTGGGTTCCTGCTGCAGCTAAAACTAGGCCTAAATGCTCAACAGCATAACTAGGGATTACCCCTTATCCAATTCTAAACAAAGCCTAACTCTCCCCTTACTGGGACTAAAGAGAGTCTACAATAACAGCCTAAAGCATGGCTGTCCAACCCACTTCCTGGAGATCTACAGTCCAATGAGTTTTCAGTCCAACACTAATTTAAAACACACCTGATTCTACTAATTAGCTGCTCAACAAGACCTTAACTAGCTGAATCAGATATGCTAAATTAGGGTTGGACTGAAAACCTACAGGACAGTAGATCTCCAAGAAGAGGGTTGGACTGAACCTACAGGACAGTAGCTCTCCAGGAAGAGGGTTGGGCAGCCCTGGCCTAAAGCAACTGCCTGTACATACAAGACACAACAAACTGCTATTGAGCACCTTGTTTAAAACAATTATAATAATGGTGTTCAACCCTGAGCTGGATGAAAAGGACAGAATTTAACAATTTTCTCCTCAACCCCACCCACACTTGTTAGCCAATGACAATAAGGTTTTAATTAGAACAACTTTACTTTGTTAATTAGACCAGGTAACACTATGCATGGTTTCCCAAACTCGGTCCTCGGGACCCCAAAGGGTACAAGTGTTGTTTTTTTTGCCCCAGCAACTAATCATCAAGCTGTGATCGTTTGAATCAGCTGTGTAGTGTTAGGGCAAAAAACAAAACTTGCACCCTTTGGGGTCCTGAGGACAGAGTATGGGAAACACTGCACTATACTGTTTTACCCACTTCATGTATATACTGTATTCTATTCAAGGCCATCCTATTCAACTAATGCTGTACATATACTATTCTATCCTACATATTCTATCCACATACTGTCCATAATGTCTATACATCCCATCACATACATACAGTGGGGAGAACAAGTATTTGATACACTGCTGATTTTGCAGGTTTTCCTACTTACAAAGCATGTAGAGGGCTGTATTTTTTTTAATCATAGGTACACTTCAACTGTGAGAGACGGAATCTAAAGTAATTCATTTGCATTTTATTGCATGACATAAGTATTTGATCACCTACCAACCAGTAAGAATTACGTCTCTCACAGACCTGTTAGTTTTTCTTTAAGACGCCCTCCTGTTCTCCACTCATTACCTGTATTAACTGCACCTGTTTAAACTCGTTACCTGTATAAAAGACACCTGTCCACACACTCAATCAAACAGACTCCAACATCTCCACAATGGCCAAGACCAGAGAGCTGTGTAAGGACATCAGGGATACAATTGTAGACCTGCACAAGGCTGGGATGGGCTACAGGACAATGGGCAAGCAGCTTGGTGAGAAGGTCACAACTGTTGGCGCAATTATTAGAAAATGGAAGAAGTTCAAGATGACGGTCGATCACCCTCGGTCTGGGGCTCCATGCAAGATCTCACCTCGTGGGGCATCAATGATCATGAGGAAGGTGAGGGATCAGCCCAGAACTACACGGCAGGACCTGGCCAATGACCTGAAGAGAGCTGGGACCACAGTCTCAAAGAAAACCATTAGTAACACACTACGCCGTCATGGATTAAAATCCTGCAGCGCACGCAAGGTCCCCCTGCTCAAGCCAGGGCATGTCCAGGCCCGTCTGAAGTTTGCCAATGACCATCTGGATGATCCAGAGGAGGAATGGGAGGAGGTCATGTGGTCTGATGAGACAAAAATAGAGCTTTTTGGTCTAAACTCCACTCGCCGTGTTTGGAAGAAGAAGGATGAGTACAACCCCAAGAACAACATCCCAACAGTGAAGCATGGAGGTGGAAACATCATACTATGGGGATGCTTTTCTGCAAAGGGGACAGGACGACTGCACCGTATTGAGGGGAGGATGGATGGGGCCATGTATCGCGAGATCTTGGCCAACAACCTCCTTCCCTCAGTAAGAGCATTGAAGATGGGTCGTGGCTGGGTCTTCCAGCATGACAACGACCCAAAACACACAGCCAGGGCAACTACGGAGTGGCTCCGTAAGAAGCATTTCAAGGTCCTGGAGTGGCCTAGCCAGTCTCCAGACCTGAACCCAATAGAAAATCTTTGGATGAAGCTGAAAGTCCGTATTGCCCAGCGACAGCCCCGAAACCTGAAGGATCTGGAGACGGTCTGTATGGAGGAGTGGGCCAAAATCCCTGCTGCAGTGTGTGCAAACCTGGTCAAGAACTACAGGAAACATATGATCTCTGTAATTGCAAACAAAGGTTTCTGTACCAAATATTAAGTTATGCTTTTCTGATGTATCAAATACTTATGTTTTGCAAATTAATTGCTTAGATTGCTTGGATTTTTGTTTTGGATTCCGTCTCTCACAGTTGAAGTGTACCTATGATAAAAATGACAGACCTCTACGTGCTTTGTGTGTAGGAAAACCTGCAAAATCGGAAGTGTATCAAATACTTGTTCTCCCCAGTCTCTCTCTCTATATATATATATATAGTACCAGTCAAAAGTTTGGACACTGCTCATTCAAAGTAGTTTTTCTACATTGTAGAATAATAGTGAAGACATATATGATAAAGACTATGAAATAACACACATGGAATCATGTAGTAACCAAAAAAGTGTTTAACAAATCTAAATATATTTGAGATTCTTAAAAGTAGCCACCCTTTGACTTGATGACAGCTTAGCACATTCTTGGCATTCTCTCAACCAGTTTCATGAGGTAGTCACCTGGAATGCATTTCAATTAACAGACTTGCCTTGTTAATTCATGGAAATTCTTTCCTTCTTAATGCTTTTGAGCCAATCAGTTGTGTTGTGACAAGGTAGGGTTGGTATACAGAAGATAACCGTATTTAGTAAAAGATTAGGTCAAGAATAGCTCAAATAAGCAAAGAGAAACGACAGTCCATTACTTTCAAATATGAAGATCAGTCAATACGGACAATTTCAATAACTTCAAGTTTCTTCAAGTGCAGTCACAAAAACCAAGCGCTATGATGAAACTGGCTCTCAAGGACCACCACAGGAAAGGAAGACCCAGAGTTACCTCTGCTGCAGAGAATACATTCAGAGTTAACAGACACATCTCAACATCAACTGTTCAGAGGATGCTGCATGAATCAGGCTTTCATGGTCGAATTGCTGCAAAGAAACCACTAAAGGACATCAGTAATAAGAAGAGACTTGCTTGGGCCAAGAGACACAAGCAATGGACATTAGACCGGTGGAAATCTGTCCTTTGGTCTGATAAGTCCAAATTTGAGATTTTTGGTTCCAACCGCCGTGTTTTTGTGAGAAGCAGAGTAGGTGAACAGATGATCTCCGCATGAGTGGTGCCCACCGTGAAGCATGGAGGAGGAGGTGTGATGGTGTGGGGGTTCTTTGCTGGTGATACTGTTGGTGATTTTATTTAGAATGCAAGGCACACTTAACCAGCATGGCTTCCACAGCATTCTGCAGCGATACGCCATCCCATCTGGTTTGCTCCTATTGTACTATCATTTCTTTTGTTCGACAGGACAATGACCTAACACACCTCCAGGCTGTGTAAGAGCTTTTGACCAAGAATGAGAGTGATGGAGTGCTGGATCAGATGACCTGGCCTCCACAATCACCCGACCTCAACCCAATTGAGATGGTTTGGGATGAGTTGGACAGCAGAGTGAAGGCATTGCAGCCAACAAGTGCTCAGCCTATCTGGGAACTACTTCAAGACTGTTGGAAAAGCATTCCAGGTGAAGCTGGTTGAGAGAATGCCAAGAGTATGCAAAGCTTTCATCACGGCAAAGGCTGGCTACTTTGAAGAATCTCAAATATAAAATATATATTTGTTTAACACTTTTTTGTGTTACTACATGATTACATATGTGTTATTTATAGTTTCGATGCCTTCACTATTTTTCTACAATGTAGAAAATTGTAGAAATTAAAGAAAACCCCTTGACTGAGTAGGTGTGTCCACACTTTTGACTGGTACTGTATATATATATATAAATACACACTGACCCCAAACTTTTGAACTGTACTTAGAAATGTCCTTGTTTTTGAAAGAAAAGTTTTGTCCATTAAAATAACATCACATTGATCAGAAATACAGTGTAGACATGGTTAATGTTGTAAATGACTATTGTAGCTGGAAACGGGGTATGTACATACATACGGTCACTGTGAGGACGACATCATCGATGCACTTATTGATAAAGCCAGTGACTGATGTGGTGTTCTCCTCAATGCCATCGGAGGAATCCCGGAACATATTCCAGTCTGCGCTAGATACCCAAAACAGTCCCGTAGTTTAGCATCTGCTTCCTCTGACCACTTTTTTATTGATTTAGTGTGAGTTCAAGCCCTGGTCAGGATGGAATATTAATTTTGTCAGATAGGGTAATTTGGGGATTGAACCCAAGAGGTTGGTACCCTGGGTGGTGGTACCCAAAATCATGCAGGATTTCTGTGCAAAACAGTCCTGTAGTTTAGCATCTGCTTCCTCTGACCACTTTTTTATTGATCTAGTCACTGGTGGTTTCTGACTAGTTTTTACTTGTAAGCAGGAATCAGGAGGATACAATTATGGTCAGCTTTGCCAAATGGAGGGCGAGGGAGAGCTTTGTACGTGTCTCTGTGTGTGGAGTAAAGGTGGTCCAGAGTTTTTTTCTTCTATGGTTGCACATTTAACATGCTGATAGAAATTTGGTAAAACAGATTTAAGTTTCCCTGCATTAAAGTCTCCGGCTACTAGGAGTGCCACCTCTGGGTGAGCATTTTCTTTTTTGCTCATGGCGGAATACAGCACAGTCTTAGTGCCAGCCTCTGACTGTGGTGGTATGTAAACAGCTACAAAGAATACAGATGAAAACTATCTCGGTAGGTAGTGTGGTCTACAGTTTATCATGAGATACTCTACCTCAGGTGAGCAGTAGCTCGAGACTTCCTAAGATGTCGTGCACCAGCTGTTGTTTACAAAAATACATAGATCGCCGCCCCTTGTCTTACCAGATGCTGCTGTTCTATCCTGCCGGTGCATCATATAACCAGCCAGTTGTATGTCGATGTTGTCGTCGTTCAGCCACAACTCCATGAAGCATAAGATGTTACAGTTTTTAATGTCCCGTTGGTAGTTTAATCTTCCGCAGAACTCATCTATATTATTCTTCAAAGATTGCACGTTTGCTAGCAGAATGGAGGGAAGTGGGGGTTTATTTGATCGCCTACAAATTCTCAGAAGGCAGCCCGACCTTTGGCCTCTCTTTCTCCGTGTCCTCTTCACGCAGATCACGGGGATCGGGGCCTGTTCCCGAGGAAGCAGCGTGTCCTTCGCGTCGGGCTCGTCAGTGTCGTGAAAGGAAAAAGAGGATTCTGCTAGTCCGTGGTGAGTAATCGCAGTCCCGATGTCTAAAAGTTATTTTCGGGTCATAAGAGACGGTAGAGGCAACATTATTAACATTACATTAAGTTATGGTCTCGGTAATCCCCTTGCCTAACCCGGTAAAACTACCTGACTCACTCTAAGCCCTGTACGGCCCAGACGATCACTATCCATGATTCCCTGTCCTTGCCTTAGCCCCACCAGGATTGTATTTTTCCCTGCATCAAATCAAATCAAAGTGTATTTGTCATGTGCGCTGAATACAACAGGTATTTTACCTTACAGTGAAATGCTTACTTACAGGCTCTAACCAATAGTGTAAAGTAGGTATTAGATGAACAATAGGTAAGTAAAGAAATAAAACAACAGTAAAAAGACAGGCTATATACAGTAGTGAGGCTATAACAGTAGCGAGGCTACATACAGACACCGGTTAGTCAGGCTGATTGAGGTAGTATGTACATGTAGATATGGTTAAGGTGACTATGCATATATGATGAACAGAGAGTAGCAGTAGCGTAAAAGAGGGGTTGGCAGGTGGTGGGTGGGACACAATGCAGATCTCATTGGCTAACCGGGCTCACTGGTTGGTCGGCCCAATTGAGGTAGTATGTACATTAATGTATTGTTAAAGTGACTATACATATATGATTAACAGAGAGTAGCAGCCTTCAGCCTTGTCGTCCGACCACTGTCCAAGAGTCCCTCTTCCTCTCCCTGCCCTCAGCCATGTCGTCGGACCACTGTCCAAGAGTCCCTCTTCCTCTCCCTGCCCTCAGCCTTGTCGTCTGACCACTGGCCATGAGTCCCTCTTCCTCTCCCTGCCCCCAGCCTTGTCGTCTGACCACTGTCCAAGAGTCCCTCTTCCTCTCCCTGCCCTCAGCCATGTCGTCTGACCACTGTCCAAGAGTCCCTCTTCCTCTCCCTGCCCTCAGCCATGTCGTCTGACCACTGTCCAAGAGTCCCTCTTCCTCTCCCTGCCCTCAGCCATGTCGTCGGACCACTGTCCAAGAGTCCCTCTTCCTCTCCCTGCCCTCAGCCATGTCTTCTGACCACTGTCCAAGAGTCCCTCTTCCTCTCCCTGCATGTGAGCCATGGCGAATCCAAAGAAGTTTCAGAACTTGCTCCCCTCCTTCACTCGCATTTCAAGAACGCCTGCTGCCAGTCCAAGGATAGTACGGGGATAATACCTAGTCATTTATTACAAAGTCGCTCAAACGGCGTGTCAAAAGATATACACAGACACCTGGCTGGAGGAACCTGAAATTGAGTAGTTCAAGGCAAGTTCAGAGAGGCATTGTGTATTTCCTTTTCACAGGTTTGGCAGCAAGATAACATAAGATCATTTTGGATTTAGACAACATTTTGTATCGAGGCCATTATTAATATCAACAGCCCACATAGCCTATGGCTCGTAGGTCTACTTGTCTCCCGAGAGAGGGCCATCTGGTGTTGGGGAAATGGCTGTCTGGAGGCTGTGTTTTTGAGGGGAGCGGGACGCAAGGTGAGCGTGGTGAACAACTCAGCAGTCCCCATCCTCATCACACCTCATGTCCCTCACTGTGTGAGTGACCCAGAAAAGGAAAGGGATTTGGCACATTATCAATTAGTAAGATGATTGTACTCAAGTTCTTCATTTTACTTGGTTAGTAGTAACATACTGGAAAAACGTAGTTTGATATTTGTCAGAACATACGAGTCTTTCATCTTTCTCTTTTCTGGTGAGGAACCACACTCTTAGAAATAAAAGGTACTAAGTAGAACCATACAGGGTTCTTCAGTTTGTACCCATAGGGGACCTCTTTTTGGTGCTGGGTAGAACCCTTTGCACAGGGTTATATCTAGAACCGTCTATGTAGGGTTCTTCAAATAACCCCCTGTATATGGTTCTACCTAGAACCCTCTATGTAGGGTTCTACCGAAAAACCTTTAATCTTTGGAGGGTTCTTCCTAGAACCTTTTTTTCCCAAAGAGTTCAGCTATCACTTCACCTTTAAGGGCACTGTTCTAGTTCAGTTATCACTTCACCTTTAAGGGCACTGTTCTAGTTCAGTTATCACTTCACCTTTAAGGGCACTGTTCTAGTTCAGCTATCACTTCACCTTTAAGGGCACTGTTCTAGTTCAGCTATCACTTCACCTTAAAGGGCACTGTTCTATAGCACAGCCAAAAAATTCATAGATGTTATGTCTCCACTTATAACCCATTTGATGTCTTTATCTACAATATCGCCAAGCTATTGTTCTGCTTCCTTATCCAATAGTATGCAATGCTCGCTAGAGTAGTAGAGTGATTTGACATGAAGCAGTTGCTGTGGCCCTCATATGGAAAAGGTACAGTGTTATAATGCTGAAATTATTCCTCACAGAATACACACACACACACACACACACACACACACACACACACACACACACACACACACACACACACACACACACACACACACACACACACACACACACACACACACACACACACACACACACACACACACACGGCTAACTACGTGTCTGTATCTCCTCCTTGTGGACATTGATGACACTCCACTGTCCTGTGAAATGGGAGCACCTGGTATATGGCACGTACTGTACACTATCTCCATGGCAGCCTGCAGTGCTGAGTATCCCCACCTTGTGGCAGAGCACTGAAATGGTTCAGTCCATAGGTTAGAGCATCCTGGTCCTGGGGGACCCGAAGGGGTGCACATTTTAGTTTTTACCCTAGCACTACACACCTGATTCAAATCATCAAGGCCTTTTGATGAGTTGATGATTTGAATCAGCTGTGTAGAGTTAGGGCAAAAACAAAAATGTGCACCCCTTCGGGTCCCCCAGGACCAGGGTTGAGAACCAGTGGGTTAGAGAGACTGGGTCTGAGTAGTGATTAAATGGTTCAGTCCGCAGGTTAGAGAGACTGGGTAGTGTAGTGATTAAATGGTTCAGTCCGTAGGTTAGAGAGACTGGGTAGTGTAGTGATTAAATGGTTCAGTCCGTAGGTTAGAGAGACTGGGTAGTGTAGTGATTAAATGGTTCAGTCCGTAGGTTAGAGAGACTGGGTAGTGTAGTGATTAAATGGTTCAGTCCGTAGGTTAGAGAGACTGGGTAGTGTATATGGATTTTTACTGATTTAACAAGTAATGGTTAAACAATCCGCCAAACTTTAATACAAAAATATGGTCATAAGAAATGATTATAAAAGTATTGCACGAGAATAGTCATGTTCTTATACAAACCACTGTTCGCTGTATTGTGATATATGTTTTAAAGGCAAGTCAACTCCATTGTTTGTTTTTTTAGAGGCAGTTGCATGATGACCAATGTGCAAAGCCTAATCGTGTTATAATCACATTATGATATTCATAAGGGAAAATCCCTCCACATCTGTCACATAGCAAATCCTATTGCCTCTAATGACAATGAAATATGACATTCCCTTGGAGGTCAATAGTGATCAGGTCTCCATGTGAAATTTGTGTGACTGCCTTTTGTAAGGACACCTTTCTTTCTTTCTGTGTGGAGCTCCCTATTGGTCCATGCAATATTCTGAGGTCTCCCCATTGGTCCATACGATGTTCCAAGTTCCCCATTGGTTCATATGATATTCAGAGTTCCACATTGGTTCATATGATATTCCAAGTTCCCCATTGGTTCATATGATATTCAGAGTTCCCCATTGGTGATATTCAGGGTTGGTCCATATGATATTCCAAGTTCCCCATTGGACCATATATGATATTCAAAGTACCTCATTGGTCCATACGATATTCAGATATCCTGATTTATGTGGTCCATGTGTAACCAGGCCAGGGCAGCCCAGCTCTGCGGCATTGTAGTAGTGTTTCAGTAGTGTTTAAATGGTAAGAGTCCCCTATCCTCACTGGGTCCATCTGTGTATCCCCAGCCAGACCCATACTGTACATATAGCTGTCTCCAGCCAGACCCATACTGTACATATAGCTGTGTATCTCCTGCCAGAGCTATACTGTACATATAGCTGTGTATCCCTGGCCAGAGCTCTACTGTACATATAGCTGTCTCCAGCCATACTGTACTTAAAGCTCTGTCTCACATGTCCTCCTCAGATAGGCTTAGTCTCAATCGCCCGTATTATCTCTTGCTCAATCCTTATGTCCTGGGTGTTGATGTCGGCATCTCCCACCTGGCCGTTCTCATACCTAAAGAGAGAGAGAGAGAAAGAGAGAGAGCGAGATAGAGAGAGAGAGAGAGATTTTGGGTTGTGTTCATTAGGGCACGAAACATTTTTAAACAGAAAATGTGTTTTTGGACAAGTCCATGGTAGTCGCTCCCTGTTTCAGTCTGTTTTCTTTCATTTGGTGTCTAATAAACACAACCCTGATGTATGTAGTCCTAATAGCTGTGTTGTGTTTCAGTGAAAGGGGATTGAAAGGTCAGTTTAGTTTACTGAAGCTCCATGCTCACACAAAGAAGAATCGTGTACAGACGTGGTCGGATATTGGACACACCCACGTGTCCCCATGTTTCTGAAGGTCCTTTGATGTTATCACTGAGGAAACAATAATCAATCTATCAGTCAATCGATTGCTTTATACATTTTATAGACCGGGGGGGGGGGGGGGGGGGGGGCTCCACGACAGACTATTGGGAAAAACCTGATTCATAGACCAATCAAATAAGCTTCAGGCTACAAATGCAGGACAGTCATGTCTGTTTATTTTGATGATTTTGATGTTTTCTGTACCTTCACAAAGTGCGATGCAGTTTAAATTCCTGCTCTGAAGAAACCTGGACTGGCCCTGTCTTTCCTGGAAGGACAAAGAGTTACTGTAAAAACACATTCAATATAACTTGGAACAAAATCATTTCTTTACTTAGATGTGCCTGTATGTAATTCTGTTCCAGTAGTCTGTTTTGTTGTACAGTATGTCAATGTCTTCAGATGTACCTGTTGTACGGTGTTGATACGGTTGTAACGTTTGCCCAGCTCCTGTTTGGTGGTCACGTGGTGCTGTCCTTTACCCATTCCTGAGTATCCATATGAGACGCTAGAGACAGGACTCAGGTAGATACCCTTCCCGTACGTAGCACCATGCAGCTTGTACAGGACATTTGAACAAAGGGTGAACTGAAGGACATTTGAACAAAGGTTGAACTGAAGGACATTTGAACAAAGGTTGAACTGAAGGACATTTGAACAAAGGGTGAACTGAAGGACATTTGAACAAAGGTTGAACTGAAGGACATTTGAACAAAGGGTGAACTGAAGGACATTTGAACAAAGGTTGAACTGAAGGACATTTGAACAAAGGTTGAACTGAAGGACATTTGAACAAAGGGTGAACTGAAGGACATTTGAACAAAGGTTGAACTGAAGGACATTTGAACAAAGGGTGAACTGAAGGACATTTGAACAAAGGTTGAACTGAAGGACATTTGAACAAAGGGTGAACTGAAGGCAACCATTTTATCAGAGTTGAAGGGAAAAAAAAAAGTTGTTCTTTTCTTTTTTTAACGTTTTAAAAGACTACCATATCAGATAGACAGGAGATCTAGAATTGTCGTCCCTTGGCACAATTATCTACGATTACATTTTTTAGAAATGAATGCGTTTGTTACTTTGAGTGTTACATACCTGCAGTTTTGTGCATGAGGCGTTGACAAGTCCATTTCTCAGAATAGAATGCCAGTTCTCTATGTGGGAACCACTGGAGAAACAGAATGACAGAGATGTTCGAGTGACTATAAAATGGTGTGTGCATGTGTGTGTGTGTGAGTGAGAGACTTACTGGAATGCGAAGGTGCTGCCATATAGTTTCCTAGCGACCCGGAAGTGTGCTTCTTTAGCAGGAGGGCTACTGGTTAATAGGAACTGATGTGGAGTGTGCATGAACTTCAGTTGCTATGTAGGAGGCGGAACAAAAATAATTAGGGAAAAGAAAAACGCACGAGAGAATGTTCGGTGTATAAGGGTGAAGCTGGACATGTGGCTGACACTTTGAGCAGAACAAAATCTGACTTGAGTACAGTCAGGGGAGCAACTTTCACAGCGGTATTGTCCCAGCGTACCCTGTTCAGCGGGAGCTTGACAATATGTGATCTGTTGCTTGATGTGATCCATTGAAGCAGAGGGTGAGCAAGAGGATCTATGGAGTCCATCTGTTTCTTGATTGATGAATACGGACCCTGAAAAACAGTTTGTGATCATACATAGTAAAGTGAATGAGTCGGTAGATGAAGAGACATTTGAAAACGTTTGAATGTGTGATTTCATTGGTTGCGTTAGTCACCTGGGTCATCTCCCTGATGGTCATGATGCTGTCCAGAGCTTTCTGCAGTCGATCGTAGCTCTTCTTCTGTGACAGAAGTAAACACGTTATACAGGTTAGTTTCAGTAAAAAGGAAGACCTGTAAGAGATACTTTTAATGGTCAGACATTCGGTGCGCACTGTAAAGTCTGCTTCATCAGCCAGGTCTCACACCACTGTAAAGTCTGATTCATCAACCAGGTCTCACACCACTGTAAAGTCTGATTCATCAGCCAGGTCTCACACCAATCAGCCAAGTCTCACACCACTGTAAAGTCTGCTTCATCAGCCAGGTCTCACACCACTGTAAAGTCTGCTTCATCAACCAGGTCTCACACCACTGTAAAGTCTGATTTATCAGCCAGGTCTCACATCACTGTAAAGTCTGCTTCATCAACCAGGTCTCACACCACTGTAAAGTCTGATTCATCAACCAGGTCTCACACCACTGTAAAGTCTGCTTCATCAACCAGGTCTCACACCACTGTAAAGTCTGATTCATCAACCAGGTCTCACACCACTGTAAAGTCTGCTTCATCAACCAGGTCTCACACCACTGTAAAGTCTGATTCATCAACCAGGTCTCACACCACTGTAAAGTCTGCTTCATCAACCAGGTCTCACACCACTGTAAAGTCTGATTCATCAACCAGGTCTCACACCACTGTAAAGTCTGATTCATCAGCCAGGTCTCACACCAATCAGCCAAGTCTCACACCACTGTAAAGTCTGCTTCATCAGCCAGGTCTCACACCAATCAGCCAGGTCTCACACCACTGTAAAGTCTGCTTCATCAGCCAGGTCTCACACCACTGTAAAGTCTGCTTCATCAGCCAGGTCTCACACCACTGTAAAGTCTGATTTATCAACCAGGTCTCACACCACTGTAAAGTCTGCTTCATCAACCAGGTCTCACACCACTGTAAAGTCTGCTTCATCAACCAGGTCTCACACCACTGTAAAGTCTGATTTATCAGCCAGGTCTCACACCACTGTAAAGTCTGATTCATCAACCAGGTCTCACACCACTGTAAAGTCTGCTTCATCAACCAGGTCTCACACCACTGTAAAGTCTGATTCATCAACCAGGTCTCACACCACTGTAAAGTCTGCTTCATCAACCAGGTCTCACACCACTGTAAAGTCTGATTCATCAACCAGGTCTCACACCACTGTAAAGTCTGCTTCATCAACCAGGTCTCACACCACTGTAAAGTCTGATTCATCAACCAGGTCTCACACCCCTGTAAAGTCTGCTTCATCAACCAGGTCTCACACCACTGTAAAGTCTGCTTCATCAACCAGGTCTCACACTACTGTAAAGTCTGCTTCATCAACCAGGTCTCACACCACTGTAAAGTCGGATTCATCAACCAGGTCTCACACCACTGTAAAGTCAGATTTATCAGCCAGGTCTGCAGTGAGTTGATGAGGTCATGTGGCCTGAACAGTGTGCTAGTCCAGTACCTTGGGACTGAAGGCCAGAGACTTGGGGTTGTATGGGTCGACCTCAATACCTTGGGACTGAAGGCCAGAGACTTGGGGTTGTATGGGTCGACAACAGTACCTTGGGACTGAAGGTCAGAGACTTGGGGTTGTATGGGTCGACAACAGTACCTTGGTACTGAAGGCCAGAGACTTGGGTTTGTATGGGTCGACCTCAGTACCTTGGGACTGAAGGCCAGAGACTTGGGGTTGTATGGGTCGACCTCAGTACCTTGGGACTGAAGGCCAGAGACTTGGGGTTGTATGGTTCGACAACAGTACCTTGGGACTGAAGGCCAGAGACTTGGGGTTGTATGGGTCGACAACAGTACCTTGGGACTGAAGGCCAGAGACTTGGGGTTGTATGGGTCGACAACAGTACCTTGGGACTGAAGGCCAGAGACTTGGGGTTGTATGGGGTCGACCTCAGTACCTTGGGACTGAAGGCCAGAGACTTGGGGTTGTATGGGGTCGACCTCCGTACCTTGGGACTGAAGGCCAGAGACTTGGGGTTGTATGGGTCGACCACAGAGGGGTATGGCTCGAAGATGATACTCTTCCGGGAGGACTCCAGAGCTGCCCGGCACATGGCTACCAACAAGTCCACTACCTGGAGGTCAAAACCCAGTACAGTAGTTATAATCACTGGTGTGTGTGTGTGTGTGTGTGTGTTTATGTGTGTGTGTGTGTGTGTATTTGTCTTACCTCTGCTCCATTCGACACCTCCTCTGCAGCTCCTGCCATCACTCCCAAGGTGTAGAAAGAAAACACGCACAGTTCCCTGCTACACACTGCAGGCTGTAAACACACACAGTTCCCTGCTACACACTGCAGGCTGTAAACACACACAGTTCCCTGCTACACACTGCAGGCTGTAAACACACACAGTTCCCTGCTACACACTGCAGGCTGTAAACACACACAGTTCCCTGCTACACACTGCAGGCTGTAAACACACACAGTTCCCTGCTACACACTGCAGGCTGTAAACACACACAGTTCCCTGCTACACACTGCAGACTGTAAACACTCAGATAAAATTAAACTATTATAGTAACTACTATATTTCTGTAGTAAAGCCATCCAGTTAACATAATCTTTGAATTAACTTTACTTATATACTGCATGTATAATTCCTTGTTATGTGGTTGTAGTAAGCATGTATTGTCCCCCAATACTGTCTCAGAATTATCCGGACTAAATAACAGACGTTTTAAGAGAGCATACCTTCAACATAGAGGCGTATTGAAAGATGTGTTGTTCGTCACAGACCACACAGTATTCATTCAGAGTGGGGATTCTCTGTTCTGCGTATTTCATTACCTACAATCCACACAGAAAGGAATGAGTCAATGTTATGACGTATTACTATAGCAGATGAGAAAATGATAATATCCCCCGTTACTGTGGTTATATTTCTGCCTCAGTAAACACATCTGAAAAATGGCCTTGCCTCAAGCCGTTCAAGGGTTTGTTTTGCCGTCTGACAACATGAGATTAACCTGAGTACTGTATAAAACCTGAGATTAACCTGGATACTGTATAAAACCTGAGATTAACCTGGATACTGTATAAAACCTGAGATTAACCTGAATACTGTATAAAACCTGAGATTAACCTGGATACTGTATAAAACATGAGATTAACCTGAATACTGTATAAAACCTGAGATTAACCTGGATACTGTATAAAACCTGAGATTAACCTGGATACTGTATAAAATCTGAGATTAACCTGGATACTGTATAAAACCTGAGATTAACCTGGATACTGTATAAAACCTGAGATTAACCTGGATACTGTATAAAACCTGAGATTAACCTGGATACTGTATAAAACCTGAGATTAACCTGGATACTGTATAAAACCTGAGATTAACCTGGATACTGTATAAAACCTGAGATTAACCTGGATACTGTTTAAAACCTGAGATTAACCTGGATACTGTATAAAACCTGAGATTAACCTGAATACTGTATAAAACCTGAGATTAACCTGGATACTGTATAAAACCTGAGATTAACCTGGATACTGTATAAAACCTGAGATTAACCTGGATACTGTTTAAAACCTGAGATTAACCTGGATACTGTATAAAACCTGAGATTAACCTGGATACTGTATAAAACCTGAGATTAACCTGAGTACTGTATAAAACCTGAGATTAACCTGGATACTGTATAAAACCTGAGATTAACCTGGATACTGTATAAAACCTGAGATTAACCTGGATACTGTATAAAACCTGATCTTAACCTGAATACTGTATAAAACCTGAGATTAACCTGAGTACTGTATAAAACCTGAGATTAACCTGAGTACTGTATAAAACCTGAGATTAACCTGAATACTGTATAAAACCTGAGATTAACCTGAATACTGTATAAAACCTGAGATTAACCTGGATACTGTATAAAACCTGAGATTAACCTGGATACTGTATAAAACCTGAGATTAACCTGGATACTGTATAAAACCTGAGATTAACCTGGATACTGTATAAAACCTGAGATTAACCTGGATACTGTATAAAACCTGAGATTAACCTGGATACTGTATGAACTTGAGATTAACCTGGATACTGTATAAAACCTGAGATTAACCTGGATACTGTTTAAAACCTGAGATTAACCTGGATACTGTATAAAACCTGAGATTAACCTGGATACTGTATAAAACCTGAGATTAACCTGGATACTGTATAAAACCTGAGATTAACCTGGATACTGTATAAAACTTGAGATTAACCTGGATACTGTATAAAACCTGAGATTAACCTGGATACTGTTTAAAACCTGAGATTAACCTGAATACTGTATAAAACCTGAGATTAACCTGGATACTGTATAAAATCTGAGATTAACCTGGATATTGTTTAAAACCTGAGATTAACCTGAATACTGTATACAACATGAGATTAACTTGAATACTGTTTAAAACCTGAGATTAACCTGGATACTGTTTAAAACCTGAGATTAACCTGGATACTGTATAAAACCTGAGATTAACCTGGATACTGTATAAATGCTCTCAACAAAGTTTCAACAAGAGCCCATTACATCATTCACTCACTCATTCACTAAATTTGCTGACGGTTCAGGCAGAATTGCATATTATGTCAGTTAGAGCAAAAGTATTGGTCCTTACCTGTACTAAGAACCCATGTTGCAGGGTGGGGGCTGACTTGCACTGAATAAAGGCTTGGGATGAGAACAGCAGCTCAATCAGCTGTTTAGTTGTGATGTGAGCCGGAGACTTGACAGCAGACACCGCCACCCTCTGAGGAGAGAAGAGAGGACGTGATGTCACATGGGATGGATAGAAACCAAAACATGATGAAAATAATGTGGACACTGAAGATGGCTAATTTGAATGAGCAAATACACAAACAAGTTACAACAATTTCAAGCATTTTAGTAACCATATATGGCATTAGCTCGGTTCTGTATTTATTTGTGTTTTGTTGCCACAGCAATCATAGGAGTACAGAAACCAGGCTAACATGGCATTAATGAGACCTGCACTCAGAAAAAAATATGCTATCTAGAACCTAAAAAGGTTCTTCAGCTGTCCCAATAGGAGAACCCTTAGAAGAACCCTTTTTGGTTCTTTGAGGAAAAGATTATGATTATTAGAAAGCAAATTACGGACTCCTCCTTAAATCTGCGTATTCCTTCAAAGCTCAGTTGTCCTGAGTCTGCACAACTCTGCCAGGACCTAGGATCAAGAGAGACGCTCAAGTGTTTTAGTACTATATCTCTTGACACAATGATGAAAATAATCATGGCCTCTAAACCTTCAAGCTGCATACTGGACCCTATTCCAACTAAACTACTGAAAGAGCTGCTTCCTGTGCTTGGCCCTCCTATGTTGAACATAATAAACGGCTCTCTATCCACCGGATGTGTACCAAACTCACTAAAAGTGGCAGTAATAAAGCCTCTCTTGAAAAAGCCAAACCTTGACCCAGAAAATATAAAAAACTATCGGCCTATATCGAATCTTCCATTCCTCTCAAAAATTTTAGAAAAGGCTGTTGCGCAACAACTCACTGCCTTCCTGAAGACAAACAATGTATACGAAATGCTTCAGTCTGGTTTTAGACCCCATCATAGCACTGAGACGGCACTTGTGAAGGTGGTAAATTACATTTTAATGGCATCGGACCGAGGCTCTGCATCTGTCCTCGTGCTCCTAGACCTTAGTGCTGCTTTTGATACCATCGATCACCACATTCTTTTGGAGAGATTGGAAACCCAAATTGGTCTACACGGACAAGTTCTGGCCTGGTTTAGATCTTATCTGTCGGAAAGATATCAGTTTGTCTCTGTGAATGGTTTGTCCTCTGACAAATCAACTGTAAATTTCGGTGTTCCTCAAGGTTCCGTTTTAGGACCACTATTGTTTTCACTATATATTTTACCTCTTGGGGATGTTATTCGAAAACATAATGTTAACTTTCACTGCTATGCGGATGACACACAGCTGTACATCTCAATTAAACACGGTGAAGCCCCAAAATTGCCCTTGCTAGAAGAATGTGTTTCAGACATAAGGAAGTGGATGGCTGCAAACTTTCTACTTTTAAACTCGGACAAAACAGAGATGCTTGTTCTAGGTCCCAAGAAACAAAGAGATCTTCTGTTGAATCTGACAATTAATCTTAATGGTTGTACAGTCGTCTCAAATAAAACTGTGAAGGACCTCGGCGTTACTCTGGACCCTGATCTCTCTTTTGAAGAACATATCAAGACCATTTCAAGGACAGCTTTTTTCCATCTACGTAACATTGCAAAAATCAGAAACTTTCTGTCCAAAAATGATGCAGAAAAATTAATCCATGCTTTTGTCACTTCTAGGTTAGACTACTGCAATGCTCTACTTTCCGGCTACCCGGATAAAGCACTAAATAAACTTCAGTTAGTGCTAAATACGGCTGCTAGAATCCTGACTAGAACCCAAAAATTTGATCATATTACTCCAGTGCTAGCCTCTCTACACTGGCTTCCTGTCAAAGCAAGGGCTGATTTCAAGGTTTTACTGCTAACCTACAAAGCATTACATGGGCTTGCTCCTACCTATCTCTCTGATTTGGTCCTGCCGTACATACCTACACGTACGCTACGGTCACAAGACGCAGGCCTCCTAATTGTCCCTAGAATTTTTAAGCAAACAGCTGGAGGCAGGGCTTTCTCCTATAGAGCTCCATTTTTATGGAACGATCTGCCTACCCATGTCAGAGACGCAAACTCGGTCTCAACCTTTAAGTCTCTACTGAAGACTCATCTCTTCAGTGGGTCATATGATTGAGTGTAGTCTGGCCCAGGAGTGGGAGGGTGAACGGAAAGGCTCTGGAGCAACGAACCGCCCTTGCTGTCTTTGCCTGGCCGGTTCCCCTCTTCCCACTGGGATTCTCTGCCTCTAACCCTATTACAGGGGCTGAGTCACTGGCTTTACTGGGGCTCTCTCATGCCGTCCCTGGAGGGGGTGCGTCACCTGAGTGGGTTGAGTCACTGATGTGGTCATCCTGTCTGGGTTGGCGCCCCCCCCCCCCCCCCCTTGGGTTGTGCCGTGGCGGAGGTCTTTGTGGGCTATACTCAGCCTTTTTCTCAGGATGGTAAGTTGGTGGTTGAAGATATCCCTCTAGTGGTGTGGGGGCTGTGCTTTGGCAAAGTGGGTGGGGTTATATCCTTCCTGTTTGGCCCTGTCCGGGGGTGTCCTCGGAGTGGGCCACAGTGTCTCCTGACCCCTCCTGTCTCAGCCTCCAGTATTTATGCTGCAGTAGTTTATGTGTCGGGGGGCTAGGGTCAGTTTGTTATATCTGGAGTACTTCTCCTGTCCTATTTGGTGTCCTGTGTGAATCTAAGTGTGCGTTCTCTAATTCTCTCCTCTCTTTCTCTCTCTCGGAGGACCTGAGCCCTAGGACCATGCCCCAGGACTACCTGACATGATGACTCCTTGCTGTCCCCAGTCCACCTGGCTGTGCTGCTGCTCCAGTTTCAACTGTTCTGCCTTATTATTATTCGACCATGCTGGTCATTTATGAACATTTGAACATCTTGGCCATGTTCTGTTATAATCTCCACCCGGCACAGCCAGAAGAGGACTGGCCATCCCACATATGCTCTCTCTAATTCTCTCTTTCTTTCTCTCTCTCGGAGGACCTGAGCCCTAGGACCATGCCCCAGGACTACCTGACATGATGACTCCTTGCTGTCCCCAGTCCACCTGACTGTGCTGCTGCTCCAGTTTCAACTATTCTGCCTTATTATTATTCGACCATGCTGGTCATTTATGAACATTTGAACATCTTGACCATGTTTTGTTATAATCTCCACCCGGCACAGCCAGAAGAGGACTGGCCACCCCACATAGCCTGGTTCCTCTCTAGGTTTCTTCCTAGGTTTTGGCCTTTCTAGGGAGTTTTTCCTAGCCACCGTGCTTCTACACCTGCATTGCTTGCTGTTTGGGGTTTTAGGCTGGGTTTCTGTACAGCACTTTGAGATATCAGCTGATGTACGAAGGGCTATATAAATACATTTGATTTGATTTGGTTTGGTTCCAGAACGCTTTTAGTTCCCTTTTGGGTTCCATGTAGAACCCTTTCCACAGAGGAACTTAAAAGGGTTCCACATGGAACCAAAAAAGGTACTACCTAGCTGATGATGAGGTCCTGGCCATAATAGGTAGGTAGTTGAGGATAGCTGATGATAGGTCCTGGCCATACCTTGCCATTAGTTGTGTACGTGAGGAGTTCTCCTCTGGTGTTCTTGATGGTGTAAGCCATTGTCCGATTCATAAGGCGATTCACTTTCAGCTCCGGTCCAATCATCTTCACCTTCAGAACATGCTCCTGGCCACTGGACCTGGGTCACACAGGGAAGGGAGCAGAGAATGTGATGACACTGAGAACGAAAGATCCATGAAACTACAAGCCTTTGGAGAAACAACCCTTAGACCTAACATTAACCACTCTTGTATATCTGAGGATTTGATAGGTTTGTGAAATTTGGTAATTCCTTCACCTTGCCTTCTAATAGGTTGGATGGAATTGATGTCATATTGCTTAAACCTATTCAGAATACACCACTGGGCTAATGATACAGAAGTGCACTGAGGCTGAGTGTGGACTGCAGCTGTGTACTTGGACATGGGCGAGAGGATGCTGAGTCCAGCCCTGAACCTCTTGATGGTTCCTCCAGGTTTGAACCAAGTGTGTCTGGTCTTCTGTTGGGCCGTGAGGGTTTCATTACTCAGGTACTTCCACTGCTGGGACACAAAGCTAGAGATGACCCTGAGAGAGAGAGAGAGAGGAGAAGGAGGAGGAGGAGGAGGAGGAAGAAGAAGGAGAGAGAGAGAGAGAGAGAGAGAGAGAGAGGAGAAGGAGGAGGAGGAAGAAGGAGAGAGAGAAAGAGAGAGAGAGAGAGAGAGAGAGAGAGGGGAGAAGGAGGAGGAGGAAGAAGGAGAGAGAGAGAGAGCGGAGAAGGAGGAGGAGGAAGAAGGAGAGAGAGAGAGAGGAGAAGGAGGAGGAGGAAGAAGGAGAGAGAGAGAGAGAGAGAGAGAGAGAGGAGAAGGAGGAGGAGGAAGAAGGAGAGAGAGAGAGAGAGAGGAGAAGGAGGAGGAGGAAGAAGGAGAGAGAGAGAGAGAGAGAGAGAGGAGAAGGAGGAGGAGGAAGAAGGAGAGAGAGAGAGAGAGAGAGAGAGGAGAAGGAGGAGGAGGAAGAAGGAGAGAGAGAGAGAGAGAGAGGAGAAGGAGGAGGAGGAAGAAGGAGAGAGAGAGAGAGAGAGAGAGAGAGGAGAAGGAGGAGGAGGAGGAGGAAGAAGGAGAGAGAGAGAGAGAGAGGAGAAGGAGGAGGAGGAAGAAGGAGAGAGATGTCATCACTGACGTCCATTGCTTTGCTTTTTGTTCTGTCCACTCCATTGCCTCCACAGATGTATCTTTTCACATTCTTAGTAGTTTTAATATTAAAACCTATGTACAGAGTGTGATTTGAAATCTCTAGACTAGACTAGACTAGACTAATCTAAACTAGACAAAATTAGACTAGACTAATCTAATCTAGACTAATCTAGACTAGACTAAACTAAACTAGATAAGACTAATCTAAACAAGACTAGACTAATCTAAACTAGACTAGACTACTCTAGACTAGACTAGACTAATCTAAACTAGACTAGACTAATCTAGTCTAGACTAAATTAGACTAGACTAATCTAATCTAATCTAGAATAGACTAATCTAGTCTAGCCTAGACTAGACTAATCTAGACTAAAACTAAACTAGACTAGACTAATCTAGTCTAGACTACACTAATCTAGACTAGACTAAACTAAACTAGACAAGACTAATCTAAACAAGACTAGACTAATCTAAACTGGACTAGACTACTCTAGACTAGACTAGACTAATCTAAACTAGACTAGACTAATCTAGTCTAGACTAAATTAGACTAGACTATTCTAATCTAAACTAGACTAGACTAGACTAGACTAAACTAGACTAATCTAGACTAGACTAATCTAGACTAGACTAATCTAGACTAGACTAGACTAAACTAGACTAGACTAGACTAGAATAGAACTCTAGGTCTATAGGGAGTCTTATGATGCTCACTTCTGCAGCTGTAGTCCCAGGCTGAATCCTTCTCTGTTAGAAGGTTGGAACACCTCCACAGAGGGTGCTGGTCCATTCAGGTATTGGGACAGTGAGAAGCGCAGCCGGACAATAATAGGCTCTGTTGGGATGATCTTCCAGGCCCTGGCTACTTCATCCTGGAGACAAGACAGGAAACTGTGTCAGAAACATGGAAAGATCCCCAGGGACATCCTAGACAACATGGGAAGATCCCCAGGGACATCCTAGACAACATGAGAAGATCCCCAGGGACATCAACATGAGAAGATCCCCAGGGACATCCTAGACAACATGGGAAGATCCCCAGGGACATCGACATGGGAAGATCCCCAGGGACATCAACAAGGGAAGATCCCCAGGGACATCAACAAGGGAAGATCCCCAGGGACATCAACAAGGGAAGATCCCCAGGGACATCGACATGGGAAGATCCCCAGGGACATTGACATGGGAAGATCCCCAGGGACATCAACATGGGAAGATCCCCAGGGACATCGACATGGGAAGATCCCCAGGGACATCGACAAGGGAAAATCCCCAGGGACATCAACATGAGAAGATCCCCAGGGACATCAACATGGGAAGATCCCCAGGGACATCAACATGGGAAGATCCCCAGGGACATCAACATGGGGAGATCCCCAGGGACATCAACAAGGGAAGATCCCCAGGGACATCAACATGGGAAGATCCTCAGGGACATCCTAGACAACATGAGAAGATCCCCAGGGACATCAACATGGGAAGATCCCCAGGGACATCAACAAGGGAAGATCCCCAGGGACATCAACATGAGAAGATCCCCAGGGACATCCTAGACAACATGGGAAGATCCCCAGGGACATCGACATGGGAAGATCCCCAGGGACATCAACAAGGGAAGATCCCCAGGGACATCAACATGGGAAGATCCCCAGGGACATCAACAAGGGAAGATCCCCAGGGACATCAACATGGGAAGATCCTCAGGGACATCCTAGGACAACATGAGAAGATCCCCAGGGACATCAACATGGGAAGATCCCCAGGGACATCAACAAGGGAAGATCCCCAGGGACATCAACATGAGAAGATCCCCAGGGACATCCTAGACAACATGGGAAGATCCCCAGGGACATCGACATGGGAAGATCCCCAGGGACATCAACAAGGGAAGATCCCCAGGGACATCAACAAGGGAAGATCCCCAGGGACATCAACAAGGGAAGATCCCCAGGGACATCGACATGGGAAGATCCCCAGGGACATCGACATGGGAAGATCCCCAGGGACAACAACATGGGAAGATCCCCAGGGACATCGACATGGGAAGATCCCCAGGGACATCAATAAGGGAAGATCCCCAGGGACATCAACAAGGGAAGATCCCCAGGGACATCAACATGAGAAGATCCCCAGGGACATCAACATGGGAAGATTCCCAGGGACATCAACATGGGAAGATCCCCAGGGACATCAACAAGGGAAGATCCCCAGGGACATCAACATGGGAAGATCCTCAAGGACATCCTAGACAACATGAGAAGATCCCCAGGGACATCAACATGGGAAGATCCCCAGGGACATCAACAAGGGAAGATCCCCAGGGACATCGACATGGGAAGATCCCCAGGGATATCCTAGACAACATGGGAAGATCCCCAGGGACGTCAACAAGGGAAAATCCCCAGGGACATCAACATGGGAAGATCCTCAGGGACATCCTAGACAACATGAGAAAATCCCCAGGGACATCAACATGGGAAGATCCCCAGGGACATCAACAAGGGAAGATCCCCAGGGACATCAACATGGGAAGATCCCCAGGGATATCCTAGACAACATGGGAAGATCCCCAGGGACGTCAACAAGGGAAAATCCCCAGGGACATCAACATGGGAAGATCCCCAGGGACATCAACATGGGAAGATCCCCAGGGACATCAACATGGGAAGATTACCAGGGACATCAACAAGGGAAAATCCCCAGGGACATCAACATGGGAAGATCCCCAAGGACATCAACATGGGAAGATCCCCAGGGACGTCAACAAGGGAAAATCCCCAGGGACATCAACATGGGAAGATCCTCAGGGACATCCTAGACAACATGAGAAGATCCCCAGGGACATCAACATGGGAAGATCCCCAGGGATATCCTAAACAACATGGGAAGATCCCCAGGGACGTCAACAAGGGAAAATCCCCAGGGACATCAACATGGAAAGATCCCCAGGGACATCAACATGGGAAGATCCCCAGGGACATCAACATGGGAAGATTCCCAGGGACATCAACAAGGGAAAATTCCCAGGGACATCAACATGGGAAGATCCCCAGGGACATCAACATGGGAAGATCCCCAGGGACATCAACAAGGGAAAATCCCCAGGGACATCAACATGGGAAGATCCCCAGGGACATCAACATGGGAAGATCCCCAGGGACATCAACATGGGAAGATCCCCAGGGACATCAACATGGGAAGATCCCCAGGGACATCTATATATAGAACTTAAAATATATACTTGTATGTGATGCATATCATGATTATGGTGAGTAGTGTAGTCGACTCACATCCAGGAAGCTGACATTGATTAGCATGTCAACGTCCACATCGTCAATAGACCCATGCTCTCTGGAGAGGAGGAAGAAGAAGACAGGAAGAAGGTCATGAGTCATTTACACTCTAGTCCTTTACTCTCTAGTCATTTACACTCTAGTCACCCCCCCCCCCCCCGTTAACTCAAACCACATCCTACTATCTCTGTCAGTAAGTGAAGCAATGCCAAGGTTTCTATGTAACTTGTCGTACCTGACGGAGACAGCCGTGTCAGCGTAGATGGCCTTCACCGAATCTATGTCCATGTCCAGCTGAGGATGTCTGTAGAGGTCAGTAGCACAGCCCTCCTACAGAGAGAGACAACAACACATGTACCTTAGAGACAAACCCTGTTAGTTAACTACCTTAAACAGTACTAGACAGAATAGCTTCAAAAAGAACACAGAGAGAGAGAGAGAGGGGGGGGGGAGAGAGCGAGAGCGAGAGAGAGAGCCAGAGAGAGAGAGAGAGAGAGAGAAAGAGAGAGAGAGAGAAAATAACCAGTTAACACCACAGCATTGACACACAACCACACACACAACCACACCTAATGAACAAAACCAGATGGCCATGACAGAGAGTAAAATAGAATATTACACTGAACACAATACCTTCAAATACAACAGGGAGTACAACAGAGAGTACAACAGAGAATACAACAGGGAGTACAACAGAGAGTACAACAGAGAGTACAACAGAGAGTACAACAGAGAATACAACAGGGAGTACACCAGGGAGCACAACATACAACAGAGAGTACAACAGGGAGTACAACAGAGAATACAACAGGGAGTACACCAGAGAGCACAATATACAACAGAGAGTACAACAGGGAGTACAACATACAACAGAGAGTACAACAGAGAGTACAACAGGAAGTACAACAGAGAATACAACAGGGAGTACAACAGAGAATACAACAGGGAGTACACCAGGGAGAACAACATACAACAGAGAGTACAACAGGAAGTACAACAGAGAATATAACAGGGAGTACAACAGAGAATACAACAGGGAGTACAACATACAACAGAGGGTACAACAGAGAATACAACAGGAAGTACAACAGAGAATACAACAGGAAGTACAACAGAGAATACAACAGGGAGTACAACATACAACAGAGAGTATAACAGAGAGTACAACAGAGAGTACAACAGGAAGTACAACAGAGAATACAACAGGGAGTACAACAGAGAATACAACAGGAAGTACAACAGAGAATACAACAGGAAGTACAACAGGAAGTACAGCAGAGAATACAACAGGGAGTACAACATACAACAGAGAGTATAACAGAGAGTACAACAGAGAGTACAACAGGAAGTACAACAGAGAATACAACAGGAAGTACAACAGAGAATACAACAGGAAGTACAACAGAGAATACAACAGGAAGTAACAACAGAGAATACAACAGGGAGTACACAAAATGCCACTAATGCGTTACAGTCCATGGGAAGTTCTGATCAGATGTTTCACGGGGTCAGTGCCTCCTAACAAACCTACAAAACAACGAAGCAGGCTACTAGTGTTTCCGTTACTAACGCTGATTTTGTACGCATGTCGAAGAAGATTTAGCTTGTAAGGATTCTGATATGTGGTTATTTTTGCTACTTTAGCTGAATGGACTGATCGTGAGTGGCCTGCTAAATTACTTAAAATATGCATGTACTCTGAGGAGAGCTCAGGGGCTGTACTGTATGATCAGCTGGCTAACAGAGTCAAGGGGCTGTACTGTAGGATCAGCTGGCTAACAGAGTCAAGGGGCTGTACTGTAGGATCAGCTGGCTAACAGTCAAGGGGCTGTACTGTAGGATCAGCTGGCTAACAGAGTCAAGGGGCTGTACTGTAGGATCAGCTGGCTAACAGAGTCAAGAGGCTGTACTGTAGGATCAGCTGGCTAACAGAGTCAAGGGGCTGTACTGTAGGATCAGCTGGCTAACAGAGTCAAGGGGCTATACGTTAGCCTTGCTCTCCGTGAATCATTCCTAATCTCCACACAGTGAGAGTCACAACACATAGATGGAATCATTCCTAATCTCCCCACACTGAGAGTCACAACACATAGATATAATCATTCCTAATCTCCACACACTGAGAGTCACAACACATAGATATAATCATTCCTAATCTCCACACACTGAGAGTCACAACACATAGATAGAATCATTCAGAGCCAAAGACGTACAAGCAAAGTTGCTTTGGGTCTCTGCTACATACTGTATAGCCCAATGGTGCTTGTGTTAGGACTTGTTTTGAAAGAGGACCTCTGTTGTATACAAACCAGAAAACAGTGCTGTGAAAAGGGATTTGCCTCCTTTCTAATCTTCTCTACTTGACATATTTCTGATACTGAATGTTATCAGATCTTCAACCAAAACCTAATATTATATAAAGGGAGCCAGAGTGAACAAATAACAAAACAATTACATACTTATTTCATTCATTTCATGAAGCTATACAATACCCAATTCTCCCTGTGTGAAAAAAGTAATTGCCCCTTTACACTCAATAACTAGCTGTGTCATCTTTACACTCATTCTTTACACTACCACCCCCATGCTTGACCATTGGTATGAGGCGGCAGGTGCCGTTAGGGTCAGCAGGTAGCCTAGTGATTAGAGCGTTGGACTAGTAACCGTGAAGGTTGCAAGATCGAATCCACAAGATGACAAGGTCAAAATTTGTCATTCTCCCCCTGAACAAGGCAGTTAACCCACTGCTCCTAGGTCATCATTGAAAATAAGAATTTGTTCTTTATCTGACTTGCCGAGTTCAATAAAGGTTAAATTAAAAAATATGTACAAAATGAGGATCTTACTGTGCAGTGCTTGGTTTTCACCAGGCATAATGGGACCCATGTCGTCCATTACGTTATACTTTTGACTCATCTGTCCATAGAACATTCTTCCAAGAGTCTTGATGATCATCCAGGTGCTTTTTGAAAAACAGGAGTCTTTAAGGATGAGACGGGTCCCATTATGTCTGGCGAAAACCAGTCATTGCAGCTAAAGGTGGCACAACCAGTTACTGAGCGTAAGGGGGCATTATAATGTTCTCACACAGGGGAATTGGGTGTTGTATAACTTTGTTAATTACAAAAAAAAATTAAACTAAGTATACATGTTTTTGGAGTTATTTGTGAACTCAGGGGCGGCAGGGTAGCCTAGTGGTTAGAGCGTTGGACTAGTAACCGAAAGGTTGCAAGTTCATATCCCGAGCTGACAACCTGAACAGGCACTGTTCCTAGGCCGTCATTGAAAATAAGAATTTGTTCTTAACTGACTTGCCTTAAATAAATTATCTGATATTAGGTTTTTGGTTGAAGATCTGACAATGTCAGAAATATACAAAAATAGAGAAAATCAGAAATAGGACAAATACATTTTCACGGCTCTACATCAACCATTGTGAGCTACTGTACATCAACCCATATGGCTGGTTTTCGCCAGACATAATGGGACCCATTGAGAGCTATGGTACATCAACCCATATAGCTCCATTGTGAGCTACTGTACATCAACCCATATAGCTCCATTGAGAGCTACTGTACATAAACCCATATAGCACCATTGAGAGCTACGGTACATCAACCCATATAGCTCCATTGAGAGCTACGGTACATCAACCCATATTGCACCATTGTGAGCTACTGTACATCAACCCATATAGCACCATTGAAAGCTACTGTACATCAACCCATATAGCTCCATTGTGAGCTACTGTACATCAACCCATATAGCTCCATTGTGAGCTACTGTACATCAACCCATATAGCACCATTGAGAGCTACGGTACATCAACCCATATAGCACCATTGTCAGCTACTCTACATCAACCCATATAGCTCCATTGAGAGCTACGGTACATCAACCCATATAGCACCATTGAGAGCTACGGTACATCAACCCATATAGCTCCATTGAGAGCTACGGTACATCAACCCATATAGCATAATTGAGAGCTACGGTACATCAACCCATATAGCTCCATTGTGAGCTACTGTATGAACATTTTTACATGGATTTCGCATAAGAACTCCTCCAACTCCTCGGTCCAACTCTCCACTTCATCCGATTGGTTGTCCGTCCAGTCACACTCTTCTGATTGGTTATCAGTACAGTGGCACTCATCGGATTGGTTGTTGGTCCAGCGCTGACACTCAATGTCCTGTTGTTGGTCAAAAATGGAAGGACGCTTTGAGTCATACAGGTTAACTGAACTGTAGTCATACAGGTTAACTGTACTGTAGTTATACAGGTTAACTGTACTGTAGTTATACAGGTTAACTGTACTGTAGTTATACAGGTTAACTGTACTGTAGTTATACAGGTTAACTGTACTGTAGTTATACAGGTTAACTGTACTGTAGTTATACAGGTTAACTGTACTGTAGTTATACAGGTTAACTGTACTGTAGTCATACAGGTTAACTGTACTATAGTCATACAGGTTAATACAGGTTAACTGTACTATAGTCATATAGGTTAATACAGGTTAACTGTACTGTAGTTATACAGGTTAACTGTACTGTAGTCATACAGGTTAACTGTACTGTAGTCATACAGGTTAACTGTACTGTAGTCATACAGGTTAATACAGGTTAACTGTACTGTAGTCATACAGGTTAATACAGGTTAACTGTACTGTAGTCATACAGGTTAACTGTACTGTAGTCATACAGGTTAACTGTACTGTAGTCATACAGGTTAATACAGGTTAACTGTACTGTAGTCATACAGGTTAACTGTACTGTAGTCATACAGATTAATACAGGTTAACTGTACTGTAGTCATACAGGTTAATACAGGTTAACTGTACTGTAGTCATACAGGTTAATACAGGTTAACTGTACTGTAGTTATACAGATTAATACAGGTTAACTGTACTGTAGTTATACAGGTTAATACAGGTTAACTGTACTGTAGTCACACAGGTTAACTGTACTGTAGTCATACAGGTTAACTGTACTGTAGTCATACAGATTAATACAGGTTAACTGTACTGTAGTTATACAGGTTAATACAGGTTAACTGTACTGTAGTCACACAGGTTAACTGTACTGTAGTCATACAGGTTAACTGTACTGTAGTCATACAGGTTAACTGTACTGTAGTCATACAGGTTAATACAGGTTAACTGTACTGTAGTCATACAGGTTAATACAGGTTAACTGTACTGTAGTCATACAGGTTAACTGTACTGTAGTCATACAGGTTAACTGTACTGTAGTCATACAGGTTAACTGTACTGTAGTCATACAGGTTAATACAGGTTAACTGTACTGTAGTTATACAGGTTAACTGTACTATAGTCATATAGGTTAATACAGGTTAACTGTACTGTAGTCATACAGGTTAACTGTACTGTAGTCATACAGGTTAATACAGGTTAACTGTACTGTAGTCATCCAGGTTAATACAGGTTAACTGTACTGTAGTTATACAGGTTAATACAGGTTAACTGTACTGTAGTCATATAGGTTAATACAGGTTAACTGTACTGCAGTTATACAGGTTAACTGTACTGTAGTCATACAGGTTAATACAGGTTAACTGTACTGTAGTTATACAGGTTAATACAGGTTAACTGTACTGTAGTCATACAGGTTAACTGTACTGTAGTCATACAGGTTAACTGTACTGTAGTCATACAGGTTAATACAGGTTAACTGTACTGTAGTCATACAGGTTAATACAGGTTAACTGTACTGTAGTCATACAGGTTAATACAGGTTAACTGTACTGTAGTTATACAGGTTAACTGTACTGTAGTCATACAGGTTAATACAGGTTAACTGTACTGTAGTTATACAGGTTAACTGTACTGTAGTCATATAGGTTAACTGTACTGTAGTCATACAGGTTAATACAGGTTAACTGTACTGTAGTTATACAGGTTAACTGTACTATAGTCATATAGGTTAATACAGGTTAACTGTACTGTAGTCATACAGGTTAACTGTACTGTAGTCATACAGGTTAACTGTACTGTAGTCATACAGGTTAACTGTACTGTAGTCATACAGGTTAACTGTACTGTAGTCATACAGGTTAACTGTACTATAGTCATATAGGTTAATACAGGTTAACTGTACTGTAGTCATACAGGTTAACTGTACTGTAGTCATACAGGTTAACTGTACTGTAGTCATACAGGTTAACTGTACTGTAGTCATACAGGTTAACTGTACTGTAGTCATACAGGTTAATACAGGTTAACTGTACTGTAGTTATACAGGTTAATACAGGTTAACTGTACTGTAGTTATACAGGTTAACTGTACTGTAGTCATACAGGTTAACTGTACTGTAGTCATACAGGTTAATACAGGTTAACTGTACTGTAGTTATACAGGTTAATACAGGTTAACTGTACTGTAGTTATACAGGTTAATACAGGTTAACTGTACTGTAGTCATACAGGTTAACTGTACTGTAGTCATACAGGTTAACTGTACTGTAGTTATACAGGTTAACTGTACTGTAGTCATACAGGTTAACTGTACTGTAGTTATACAGGTTAACTGTACTGTAGTCATACAGGTTAACTGTACTGTAGACTACAGATGGAAAGAGGGAGGAGGCATGAGAAAGTAACAGACAGAGGGAGGAGGCTGTACATGACATATTTACACAATAGAAACATGGACTCGCCATCTGGTCAGTTCTTGGCTCCTCTTCAACGACAGTCTTCACTCTCCAGTCCAGTAGTGATCGATGATGTAAACCAGCAGGTTGTTGTGGTAGTCAACACATATGATCTTAAACACTTTACCTGTCCCCATGGTGATCGCATCTGCAACAATAAATTAGTGTACATTAGTACTTATATATACACTGAGTGTATATTAGTTCTCTCAGTACTTATATATACACTGAGTGTACATTAGTCCCCTCAGTACTTATATATACACTGAGTGTACATTAGTCCCCTCAGTACTTATATATATATACACTGAGTATACATTAGTCCCCTCAGTACTTATATATACACTGAGTGTACATTAGTCCCCTCAGTACTTATATATACACTGAGTGTACATTAGTCCCCTCAGTACTTATATATACACTGAGTGTACATTAGTCCCCTCAGTACTTATATATACACTGAGTGTACATTAGTCCCCTCAGTACTTATATATACACTGAGTGGACAAAACATTAGGAACACCTGCTCTTTCAATGACACAGACTGACCAGGTGAATTCAGGTGAAAGCTGTGATCCCTTATTGATGTCACTTGTTAAATCCACTTCAATTAGTGTAGATGAAGGAAGAGGAGACGGGTTAACTTGTTACTGCAGTGAGCTAAATCAGGATCACACAGAGTGTTTCCTGGTAATCTTTAACAAATCTATTTTAAGAACAAAAGGAAACACCTCACACACACATGGATATGGGCTTAAAGAAGAGAAGACACCTGGACCAAGTCAGATATAGAGAAATGTGTTACATTTTGAGTTTGCATCCCAATATTACACTTTATATACATCACAGAAGACTGAAATATAACAAAACTGTTTTGACATAGAAACACTGGATTTTCCATGTCATTTTAAAAATATTAATTATGAAATTATGAAAAATATGAATAACATTCCACCCATGAGGCCACTAGGTCATTTGATTGCAGGAAAGGGCAGGATAATGATTTTTAAGCATTGAGACATGGTATGCCATCCAGAGGTTGAATGGGCAAGACAAACTATTTAATTGCCATTGAACGGGACCTGGACAGCTGATGAAACTGAGGAGTATTTCTGTCTGTATTAAAAAATATAGAAAATCTAATTCTGATTGTGGGTGGGCCTTTGCCCTCCCAGGCCCAGCCATGGCTGCGCCCCTGCCCAGTCATGTGAAATCTATAGATTAGGGCATAATGAATATGGACTGATTTTCCTTTTTGTTCAGTATACAATATTTTGTTTGTTTTTGAAAATAAATATATTTTATTGCGGTTTAGATGGTGCAAGGATTCTCTACACTTGCTTGTTTTGTCACATACGGTATAGTGACATTTGGCAAACTATTAGAATTAGAATATTAGAATACTATTAGAATTAGAATATTAGAATACTATTAGAATTAGAATATTAGAATACTATTAGAATTAGAATATTAGAATACTATTAGAATTAGAATATTAGAATACTATTAGAATTAGAATATTAGAATATTATTAGAATTAGAATATTAGAATACTATTAGAATTAGAATATTAGAATACTATTAGAATTAGAATATTAGAATACTATTAGAATTAGAATATTAGAATACTATTAGAATTAGAATATTAGAATACTATTAGAATTTTGGCAACCATGAATTTGCAGAGCGATTTCTGCATTTTGACGATTTCCATTTTCTTTGTACCCTAGGTGACTTCTAGGAAGATTTTAACCCACTAAACCCCCCCAAAAAAACATTTCCTGAAGTTTCACCATCATTGTAAAGCCCTGGTTATTTTGTATCTTAGACAAAGTCATTTATGTAGATTATTGTGTATTTTAATGTGATTGGTGATTCAACCCTGTTACGTGAACTGAACTCTTATTTTAATACTGTAAAACTTTATAGATATATATATATATATATCTGTGTTCAATATTTCTTTCAAAAGAAACATTGAACATCTAATGGTCAATTCTGGTGTTTTGTGGGTAAAAACTGGGCGGGTTGAGCATAACACATCAACAATTTTACCCTGTTAGACAGGCTAGAAATGTATTAACAATGTCATTCATTTTGTTGTTGTGAATCTTGCATTCAATTTGCCCCTCCCTGCTGCACACAACAAGCCTCCATTCCCCTTGTGAGGATACATGGCTGATTTAACTAGTAATTACCAGTTGGGAGGGGGGGGGGGGGGGGGGGGGGGCATATGGAGAATTCCCACTTCCCACTTGGTTACGAATGCACCAATACCACTGGTAACCGTCCACTGTTGGGCTGTATACTATCACTCATTGGAAGTAGAGGTCGACCTACACTTTTGAAAAAACTTTCTTTTTTTTAACTCACCCTTCACAATCAAAATTATACCACGGCCAAAGTTTTGGCTTTGTGGCCCCCCCCAAAAAATTCTCCCCTGATCGAAAATAAGAGTCATTTAGGAACCACTTTGGCCATCCTGTAGACTAGATGTTATAGCCATGCATTTCTGGAATACTGTCGGGCATTACCTGCATTTCTGGAATACTGTCAGGCATTATCTGCAATACTCTCGGGCATTATCTGCATTTGAGCAAAGATGGAAATGTATCTACGTGTATTTGACACAATGTTTTTTTGCCCCATACGGGATACCTCAACAAGTTCAACAAGTTGATTCTGATTCTTAGTCCACCTGTTGATTCTGCTAAGGGCTCTAATGTTTTTTATTTTACTAGGCAAGTCAGTTAAGAACAAATTCTTATTTTCAATGAACAGTGGGTTAACTGCCTGTTCAGGGGCAGAACGACAGATTTGTACCTTGTCAGCTCAGGGGTTTGAACTTGCAACCTTTCGGTTACTAGTCCAACGCTCTAACCACTAGGCTACCCTGCCGCCCCTAACCACTAGGCTCATATGTGATCAAGAAATACCAGGATTTAGCCTCTCGAGTGGCGCAGCGGTCAAGGCATTACTATAGACACGGTTTTATATCCTGGGCTGTGCCACAACCGGCCGTGGCCTGGAGTCCCATAGGATGATGCCCAATTGGGCCAGCGTCATCCGGGTTAGGGGAGGATTTGGCCTGGGAGGCTTTACTTGGCTCATCATAATCTAGCGACTCCTTGTGGCGGTCCAGGTGCCTGCAGGCTGACCTCGATCGCCAGTTGAACAGTGTTTCCTCCGACACATTGGTGCGGCTGGATTTGGTGTTAAGCTGGCGGGTGTTAAGGAGCGAGGTTTCTGGAGGACACATGACTCCACCTTTGTCTCCCCCGAGCCCGTTGGGGAGTTGCAGCGATGAGATAAGATTGAAATTGGGGAGAAAAAGGAGGGGTAAAATACCCCAAAATAAAAAATAAAAGACATGCCAGGATGTACTATAAAAGACAAGATAAACAGTCCACTGTCACTGTGGTGCATTTAAGGAATTATAGATTTTTATACAACGGGTTACCAAAATATTCAAATAAGGATGAATTTAACCAATCAGCATGCAGGATTAGACCCACCCGTTGTATAAATAACAATAATTCCATTCTTACCTTTTCGAGAACAGGAGAACCCGCAGTGTCCAATGGGTTAATTTATAAAAAGTCGCTGGAACTCCAATGTAAAAAAGAAAATAAAAATAAAAACTGAAATAGGAAAAAAAGGACAAAAAGAAAAGGCAAAGAAAAGTAATATGAACAGGATCCAATCAAAAGGAGTAACCCTTAACACATTTGTAAAGGCATCTGTTCCATTGTTCATAGGAAGCAGGTTCCAGTCCGTATGGAGCGACTGTCGGCGTGCAGTAATCCAGGTAATCCACACTAAACTGTATCTGTGACTCCCAATGGTAATACGAAAGGTCTGTGGGTGTCTGTCTGTCTGCTTGCTTGCCTGCCCTGCCCTGCCTGCCTGTCTGCTCGTCTGTCTGTCTGCCTGCATTCCTGCCTGCCCTTTCTTTCTGATTGTCCTTCTGTCTGTCTGCCCTTTCTTTCTGTCTGTCTGTCTGTCTGCCTGTCTGTCTGTCTGTCTGTCTGCCTGTCTGTCTGTCTGTCTGTCTGCCTGCTTGTCTGTCTGTCTGTCTGTCTGTCTGTCTGTCTGTCTGTCTGTCTGTCTGTCTGTCTGTCTGTCTGTCTGTCAGCTGTAGGTCCTGTAGGAGGCTGATCACAAAAAACTGACCCATGAGGAGAGGAGAGGAGAGGAGAGGAGAGGAGAGGAGAGGAGAGGAGAGGAGAGGAGAGGGTTATTAGGGAGATTGAGGTATCAAGAGAAAATAGATGTGATCAAAACACTTTAGGTCTCTCTGTTAATCTATTCAAGTCATAGTTAGTTTATTGTAAGGTTTGGATAGAAACCCATTTCAACACATACCTTCAATTTAGTTCAACGTGATTTGTATGTGCCATGTCGGAGACCTTCGTGTACTATAAATAATTTACAGAATGAGGGGTAGTCTGGTAGCCTGTAGCCTGGTCCCAAATCTATTTGTGCTATCTTGCCAACACGGGAGGGGCTAATACATGAATAGACATTGACCAGTTGCTAAGACAGCACAAACAGATCTGGGACCAGGCTAGGGCAGCTACAGTGTGGTGGGGAGGGGCGTGAAGAAACAGAGACAGATGCAGCCTCCAGTCTTAGTCTCCTTGGAGCTGATTGGTACTGTATCATGCTAATCTCAAAGGTCTGGCCATTGTTACAAGAGACACCACACAGTCAACTCAAAATAACATACAAAAATACTTAGTATCATCTCACACTTACATGGCGTGCAGGGAAGCTAAAGTAATTCCACTGCCTAATAGTAAAACACACTTTGCTGGCTCTAACCGCGCGTCCAATCAGTTTGCTACCTGCTCTTGGTAAACTGATGGAGAGGATTGTGTTTGACCAAATACAATGCTATTTTTTCAGAGAACACGTTACGTACTTAGTTTCAGCATGCATATAGAGGAGGGCAATCAACTTGTACTGTACTGACTCAGATGACTGATGATTGGTTAAAAGAATAGTAAGATGATAGTTGGAGCTGTATTGCTAGATTCCAGTGCAGCCTTTGATGTTGTTGTTACTTGTTATGGCTTTAGATCACCTGCCATCACATGGTTGGAGATGTATTTATCCAATAGAACCCAGAGTGTTCTTCAGTGGAAGCTTCTCTCACATCAGATATGTACAGTGCGGTCACAGATTTCACCGGATGTATAAATGTGAAGCATCCAGTTGGCGTTTCCACTTACTACCAAATATGGTGATGAGAGGAAGCCCACTGGCCAGCAGTGGGACAAGATGGAGCGAGATGGATTTTGGCTGACATTCTGCTAATTTTCTCATAGATTAAACATTTGATCTCCATACAGTTTTCCGTTTCCAGAACTAGAATCTGTAACAAACTGAGTGGATTGCGCTTTGCAGACTTTACCCATTGTCAAATTGTCAAAAATAATTGAGTGCAAGGGCGATTTTCAATTATTGCACACTCGCACGTCACAAAGCAGGCGTTCCCTAACGGAAATATGCAAATAAATGCTTGAACGCGCCAATAAGATCTCAGTCACTCGTGCTTGGCTCTGCCCACCTCCTTGGTTGTTCTGCCCACTCTGATTAATTTGCTCCCATTGGAAATGACAGGCTCTGGCCTATCTTGGTTTATAATTAAAACTCTTTGGTGAGGTGTCCCTCAGGGCACACGCCTTGGTCCGTTAACTCTTCTCTATTTTTATAAATGATTTGCCACTGGTCTTACACGAAGCTAGAATGACTATGTATGCGGATGATTGCACACTCTACATGTCAGCACCCAAATAAGGAGTTACAGTCAGTACCAGAATGGTTGATTAATAATAAACGGGTCTTAAATACATCTACAACTTAAACAATTGCATTTAGTTCAAAACATTCTCTAAGACCTAAACCTCAACTGGAGTTGTACATAAAGGGTATGACTGTTGCACATCCAGACATAATATCCTCAACAACGTGCCAGTCTTTACTGGTTGAGGGTTGATGAGAGATGAACTGCTTCTCTTCTATTTTTTTTATGAGAAATATTACTGTGGTGAAAATTCCAGATTGTTTGCATAAATCAAAATAACATTCAGCTCACACATCCATGCATACCCCACAAGACATGCCCCAGGGGTCTCTTCAGACACCCCTACATACTCCACAAGACATGCCACCAGGGGTCTCTTCAGAGTCCCATACATACTCCACAAGACATGCCACCAGGGGTCTCTTCAGACACCCATACATACCCCACAAGAAATGTCACCAGGGGTCTCTTCAAACACCCATACATACCCCACAAGAAATGCCACCAGGGGTCTCTTCAGACACCCATGCATACCCCACAAGAAATGCCACCAGGGGTCTCTTCAGACACCCATGCATACCCCACAAGAAATGCCACCAGGGGTCTCTTCAGACACCCATGCATACCCCACAAGAAATGCCACCAGGGGTCTCTTCAGACACCCAAACATACTCAGCAATACATGCCACCAGGGGTCTCTTCAGACACCCAAACATACTCAGCAATACATGCCACCAGGGGTCTCTTCAGACACCCATACATACCCCACAAGACATGCCACCAGGGGTCTCTTCAGAATCCCAAAGTTCAAAACGAATTCACGGCAGCAACGCACAGTTTTATACAGAGCCATGGTGGTGTGGAACTACTTTCCGTCCTCAATTACTCAAATAAACAGCTAAATTACCTTTAAAAACGTCTTTTAAAAACAACTTACGGAACAGCAGTGAAGCGACGCAAACATAGACACAGTCTAACGCACACATTATTTTGAGGTTGAATTGTTTGTATTATTTTTTTTAGTTGCATTGTTTTGTGTATCATTGTATTTTTTTCATTTGGGTAACTGTCCTTCAGTGTATCAGTGTTTCTGTTACTTGTCATGATTCGTGTGTTTTTTTTCTTGTGTGGACCCCAAGAAGATTAGATGCTGCTGCTTCTGCAAATACTAATGGAGATCCTAATAAACACACAATAAATATAGTACTGAACTCTGGCGCTTACAGCTACTCAACTGAATACAGCGTGTGCTACAGTGTCTCAGTAATAGCATTTGTGTATAAAACCAGGAAGAGTCCTAAGTAACTACTCGAAGGGACACATTTCCTATCCTACCTCCCTCCCCTCCCCCAGAAAAGAAAAAAGAAAGTGTCCTTGTCTGTGACTGTGAATGCATCCCAAAAGGCACCCTGTTGTCTTTATAGTGCACTACCTTTGACCAGGGCCAATAGAGCTCTAGTCAAAAGTAGTGCACTTCAAGGAGTAGGGTTCCATTTGGGACATAAGCACCCTGACCTTAATTAGCATTAGCCCTGTTAGCCGGTCGCCACCTGCTGTTGTTCTGATGCTCTGAGGGCTGACCAGCTTACAGACACTTCCATGACTGCATTGACCTGTGACCTGCAAGCAGGCACTCTTTCCAAAGCCTCCTATAGTACCAACAACTAGTGTCTTCAATGTAGGCCTAATCTACTTACTCCTGTGTGTGGGGGAGTAGTTCCCATTCAGTTCTCAGCAAAGGTGTTTCCAAATAACACTTTAAACTGGATTGGCATTGAATTCCCTTGGTTTGATTACTGTTATTTTGTCATTTAACATTATTAGGATGGAATAGAATATAATAAAATGGAATATATTAAAATAGAATATAATAAAATGGAATATATTAAAATAGAATATATTAAAAAGGAATATAATAAAATGGAATAGAATAAAATAGAATAGAATAAAATGGAATAGAATAGAATAAAATAGAATAGAATAAAATGGAATAGAATAGAATAAAATAGAATGGAATAGAATCATATAGAATATATTAAAATAAAATAAAATAAAATAGAATATATTAAAATGGAAAATAATAAAATAGAATAGAATAAAATAGAATATAGTAAAATAGAATAAAATGTAATAGAATAAAATAGAATAGAATATAGTAAAATAGAATACAATAGAATAAAATAGAATATAAGAAAATAGAATATAAGAAAATAAGAATAGAGCCCTGCCCTACTTGGCTGTTGCTGTCCGTATTAGTTTATTATTTTAAGAGGTGGGGCAGTGATTTTGCATTTTTATTTGATAGGACAGTGAAAGACTGACAGGAAAAGTAGGAGGAGGGGGTATGCCAGAGGCTTGGATTTGAACGCACACTCACACAGGTATTTTTGTGTGAAAATGATTGCCTGTCTGTCTATGGATAACAGGGTTGAGGTGTTACAGTATATGTATTGAGATCTGGACACCGCTGTGAGAACCACTGAAGCTAGCCAGCTTAACTACCAGCTATCAGTCAGCAAACCATTGCTAGCGGTCATCAGCTAACCTTTAGCTCGGAAAGCTCTCGCCAGTTCGAACAACGTGACTCAAACCAGAGCATAACGGACCTATTATTATTATTTTTTTTTCCCACCATATCCCCGGATTCCTACCGCAAACTCTGAACATTTTCCTCTGGATCTTCGCAACTAGCTAACCACAATCTCGGGTGACTACTCCTGGCTAGCGTTTCCATCAAGCACCAATTAGCCTGAAGCTAGCCCGGCCAGGGCTCCTGTGCTACCACCAAAGCCCACTCCTGGGCTACAATATCCGGACCCCTTCTACTGCCGGTATGGGGCACGGAACCACGCCGATCCTCTACGACTGGAATACCGACAGAATCTGGCCGAGGATTCCAACAGGCCCCTCAGGCGCGAGGTCCGCTGAAGGTCCATTCTGCTAACCGCGGCCTACTAGCTACCTAGAGCTATTTGGAACCCTACTAATTCCACGACTGGTCTATCGATGTCACCGCACGAAGAGACAAAAACAGACTTACCCCCAAAGGCTAACTTGCTAGCCCCGGTCTGTTAACTGCTAGCTTGCTTTCCCCGGTCTGCTAACTGCTAGCTTGCCTGCCCCGGTCTGCCAACTGCTTGCTTGCTGCCTAACTGCTAGCTTGCCAGCCCCGGTCTGCTAACTGTTAGCTTGTTTAGCCCCGGCCTACTAACTGTTAGCTTGTTAGCATCGGCCTGCTAACTGTCTGAATCGCCGTGTCCCCAGTCAGCCCAACCACTCACTGGACCCATATGTTCATATGTTCACTTGGCTACGCATGCCTCTCTCTAATATCAATATGCCTCGCCCATTACTGTCCTGGTTAGTGATTACTGTCTTATTTCACTTATTTCACTGTAGAGCCTCTAGCCCTGCTCAATATGCCTTAACCAACATTACAGCTGGTAAAGGTTACAGTTGGTTACAGTTGGTAAAGGTTACAGCTAGTAAAGGTTACATCTGGTAAAGGTTACAGTTGGTAAAGGTTACAGTTGGTAAAGATTACAGCTGGTAAAGGTTACAGCTGGTAAAGGTTACAGCTGGTAAAGGTTACAATTGGTAAAGGTTACAGCTGGTAAAGGTTACAGTTGGTAAAGGTTACAGCTGGTAAAGGTTACAGCTGGTAAAGGTTATCCTAAAGACATTCTACCCACCTGCTACTTTCCACTCTTCTTTCATAACATTATCTGGCTATCAAAACCTGCACCTCCATTATCTTCTTATCTAGTGATTTTCAATGATGTTTCTGCTAGTTTGGATTTTCTACGGCCTTGCTGCGGCTTTGGGTTAGTACAGTATGTCTCTAATGCATGGCTGAAGGCTGGCAGGATATAATGCCTCATTCTCCCCACTCCTCTTCTGACATCTACCAAGAGCCCCCTTCTGGTTGAAGAGTCTTTGAAGAACCTTTGGCAAAACGTTCCTTTTTATCATTTGGTGAATAACTTGTGTAGGTTATTCATAGTGTGGTAGTTTGAATCACCTTGTTATCCCACTGCTCACAGCTCATCCAATCTCTGTACTCTTCAAGCCGGATACATCACCACAATGCCAAGTGATACGCACGTCACTAACACACCTCCACACCTCCACACACACACACACACGCATGCACGCACGCACGCACGCACACACGCACACACACACACACACACACGCACACACACGCACACACACACACCTCCACACACACTCACACATGACTGGGGAGCCAATCATCAGGGAGAAGACAGTTCAGTAGGCCAGTAGAAGTCCTGCTTTATGACTGGGGAACCAATCATCAGGGAGGAGACCTGCTTTATGATTGGGGAACCAATCATCAGGGAGGAGACCTGCTTTATGACTGGGGAACCAATCATCAGGGAGGAGACCTGCTTTATGACTGGGGAACCAATCATCAGGGAGGAGACCTGCTTTATGACTGGGGAACCAATCATCAAGGAGGAGACCTGCTTTATGATTGGGGAACCAATCATCAGGGAATGGACTTGATTAACTAGCCAACCTACTACTATAACTTTTCCAATCCAGTATACTGTGCACTGAAGACTATAGAATTGTTAGACCACTGTATGTAATATGTAAACTACAATCGTCAAGTGCATCAATCTCTCGTGCATCTTGCATCTCTTAGTTGTAAGTCTAAATAGGTCAAGTATGACTGAGGATTACAGGAATGTTTGAAGAGCAGTGACAGACAATGGTTTGAAGGAAAATTAAAATTGTTGTCTTCCATAGTGTGTCTTCCATGTATTATGTTTATCGACAGCAATGCTATTTCATTAACGCAGATTACGGATGGAGTGCTTGTTTCAGGAATGCAGATTTGGGTAGCTCATATGATGGGATATGACAACACAGACAGGAATATCAGGAATCTGTCTGTGTAGTTGGGAGATCATACATTTTGTTTTTCAATGGTTAAAAAAAACAAAAAAACACTTTGAATATCTGTCCACTTGTAGTGGGCATCGTGTACGAAAGGCATCAATCGAGCATAAGCAACATGATCACACCATCTAGTGGCTGTTTGTAGAAGTACCAGAGCAGCTTTCAACCCATCTGGCTGACGATAATCAAAGCCACAGAGGGAAATATAATAGAGTGTGTATGCTAGCGTGTTAGGGACACACGACCTTGATAACCACATGGTATGGTACGTTCTGAACTGGTCTAACAGCTGCCTTACAGGCACAGGATTAGAGAAAATGGTACTAGCAATCACACAATTACCTAAGGTCATCAAACAATAGCATACTTTATGTTGGACAGAAACGAATCGCTAAAGTACGGAACCATAAAAATAAAATAATTCAGTGATGTATATGTCAGATCATGCTCTTTTATATTACATGACAGAAAGAACAGCCTGCAACACTAGATAACAGTTATAAACATCATTATAATCCAGATTAAAGCTCTGTGACTTTCCAGTGGCATTTCAACAGATGTTAAAATCTCACGTCATAACCACGACTCACATTCATACCCGAGAAAACAATCACGACAGCAAAGACAGCCGCTAGTCGTTCACCAGAAGTGGGATTTTATTATTGCATCCAATACAATAACACCCCCCCCCCCCCCCCCCCCCCCAAAATTAAAAAAATAATAATAATTAGATACATATTTATGATTTTGTTCAACATTGGTCATCATGGAATTATGAGGTACGGGAAGCCAAAAGCAACAAATGAAATAATAATTAATGATTTAAATCACACTGCAACACAGTAAAGCGTCCATCTTAAAGGTACAATCTGGGATCAAGATGGGAATCTGTTCAATAGGCTTTCTACATTCATCATACAGCCAATGGCTCTTAGAACACAATATAATGAATCCCAGATTGTAGCCTTAATAACCAGACAGAGTGCACTCAAGGCTGAGACCTGGTCTGATATTCAATCCAATGCTGCGCGACACCTCTGTTGTAGGGCGTTGTAGTGGAGAGGAGAGGAGAGGAGAGGAATAGTAATGGAAGATTGTTCCACCACCAGTATCAGTGACTGGATAAGTGACTGTTGCTATCTATATCCCCTGGAAGATTGATCCACCACTGTGTGTGTGTGTGTGTGTGTGTGTGTGTGTGTGTGTGTGTGTGTGTGTGTGTGTGTGTGTGCGCGTGCAAATGCGTGCGTGCATACACCTGCCCCCCCCAGGACCCAGTAACTAGGCAACTGAGGCCTTTGGATTGGATTCTCACGGGCATGACCTTATGAATAGTTCAATCTAAATCACAAGGTCATGCCCAGGTCAGAGGTCAGATAAAAAGGTCAGAGGTCAGTTAAAAAGGTGAGCGGTGCAGATAAATACAAGTCAAACATAAATACATGAAATGATATACACAACAAGCAGGATGTATAGATATGCAGAGATTGGGGGAAATCGAAGGGCCTAGGTTAGTCAAACTTTTCAGAACAAGAGTCCCCTTTTCAAAATCAATTGAAGTCAATTGTTGATAAACTCTTGATCAATTCAATAGATGTCTCATTCCTATGTCGGTGGACAATATGATTTACAGAACGTTGTCAAGAAGACCAGAACAATCTTTTCATCATAAGGAATATAGTAAACCTTGTACGAAAATACATGACAATAAGACAGCAAAATGACCCCCAGGAGATTTATCATATCATCTCAGTGTTCTCAAAGTAACAGACTCTAGCCCATCGGCAGGTCAGTACCAGCGCATCGTTGATCTCAGACATTTTATTCAATGACCTCATGTCGCTGAACCTGGGTCTTGTACATTAGGGCACGCAATGGAAAACGGTTAAAAACAGAAAACAAAAATGTGCTTTTTTTTGGGGGGGGGGGACAAATCCAGGTTGTCCCTCCAAGTTTCAGTCCGTTCTCTTCTGTTTAGTGCCTGATGAACAAACTACTATCTCCGGTTTATCTTGTGTTTAGGTCTGGCGAACACCTCTGGCGAACACCTCATTTACCCATCTATCCATGTTGTTATGGACGAAGAGCTGCAATTCACTGTGCCTCTGTCTGTACTTTCTGTCTACCCACACACACACACACACAGGTTGTGTACAGTACAGTCACTACACCAATCACACAGACCTCAGTTTGACGTCTGTATATTCTCTGTGCCCATTGGGGAAACAAGGTGATCGTTCTGTGACTGATGTTCAGGGAGTCATGTTTTTAAAAAAAGAGAATGGCTTGAAAACTGTGCGCAGTACATCTCTGTCAACAAGCCTTTCACTGCCATGTCGGCCAAGGTCGGGTGAAGCGGATGTGTGTTTGCTATGGCCTGTTCTCCCTAAGGACTGGCTGACTGGGGAGGGGCGTGTGTTTGCTATGGCCTGTTCTCCCTAAGGACTGGCTGACTGGGGAGGGGCGTGTGTTTGCTATGGCCTGTTCTCCCTAAGGACTGGCTGACTGGGGAGGGGCGTGTGTTTGCTATGGCCTGTTCTCCCTAAGGACTGGCTGACTGGGGAGGGGCGTGTGTTTGCTATGGCCTGTTCTCCCTAAGGACTGGCTGACTGGAGAGGGGCGTGTGTTTGCTATGGCCTGTTCTCCCTAAGGACTGGCTGACTGGGGAGGGGTGTGTGTTTGCTATGGCCTGTTCTCCCTAAGGACTGGCTGACTGGAGAGGGGCGTGTGTTTGCTATGGCCTGTTCTCCCTAAGGACTGGCTGACTGGGGAGGGGCGTGTGTTTGCTATGGCCTGTTCTCCCTAAGGACTGGCTGACTGGGGAGGGGCGTGTGTTTGCTATGGCCTGTTCTCCCTAAGGACTGGCTGACTGGGGAGGGGCGTGTGTTTGCTATGGCCTGTTCTCCCTAAGGACTGGCTGACTGGGGAGGTGCGTGTGTTTCTGGTGCTCCTTAATTTAATGTGATGCTATTAATTTCTTTTAGTTGCTACCAATGAAAAATTACAATTTAGAGCCCAGTGTGTAGGCAGAGGAGGTGCCTACATGACAGACTATCAATAGCCAAAGCTGTTAACATTTTCTTCCCCCTCTATCCTCACAAGGTTTACTGTATTCTCACTATATTTTTGTTTTACCTTTATTTAACCATGCAAGTCAGTTAAGAACAAATACTTATTTTCAATGACGGCCTAGGAACAGTGGGGGTTCAGGGGTAGAAGGACAGATTTGTACCTTGTCAGTTCAGCGGTTTGAACTTGCAACCTTCCGTTTACTAGTCCAACGCTCTAACCCTGCCGCCCCAGGTATTCTCACAAGGTTTACTGTATTCATTTCCAAACTGTTACTTTAAAATCCAGTCATTTGTCAAAAATATACATTCATGTCTTTTGATAAAATAATATATTTGATAACTAGGCTAGCAAAAACATTTTGTATATAGTAAGCGTAAATATTCATGTAAAACATACACAAGGATCCATCCAATATGGCTGAAACAAGATAGTAGTAGACATACCATCGACATCTTTCAGTTAATCTCTGAAATTACAACATGAAAAGTGCAGTTCAGTCAAAGTTCCTTAGCTTGTTACCAAGTCTCTTTGGGAGGCCTCACGTTCACCACACCTTTTATCTAACTAGGCAAGTCAGTTAAGAACAAATTCTTATTTTTAGTGATGACCTAGGAACAGTGCGTTAACTGCCTTGTTCAGGGGCAGAACGACAGATTTTGTACCTTGTCAGCTCAGGGATTTGAACTTGCAACCTTTCGGTTACAACTCCAACGCTCTAACCACTAGGCTACCCTGCCGCCTTATCACAATACACTGACAGAAAATATAATAATATAAATAAAAGGAAAAATATTGTTGGTGTTATTCTGAATTTAAAAATAATCTATATTGGGTAAAACGTTAGATGAATACACTACATGATCAAAAGTATGTGGACACGCTCGTCAAACATCTCATTCCAAAATCATGGGCATATGGAGTTGGTCCATCCCTTTTTACTGCTATAACAACCTCCACTCTTCTGGGAAGGCTTTCCACTAGATGTGGGTACATTGCTGCTATAACAGCCCCCACTCTTCTGGGAGGGCTTTCTACTAGATGTTGGAACATTGCTGCTATAACAACCTCCACTCTTCTGGGAAGGCTTTCCACTAGATGTGGGAACATTGATGCAGGGACTTGCTTCCATTCAGCCACAAGAGCATTAGTGAGGTCGGGCACTGATGTTGGACGATTAGGCCTGGCTGCGTTCCAATTCATTCCAACGGTGTTCGATGGGTTTGAGGTCAGGGCTCTGTGCAGGCCAGTTTTTCCACACCGATCTCGACAAACCATTTCTGTATGGACCTCACTTTGTGCCTGGGGCCATTGTCATGCTGAAACAGGAAAGGAGCTTCCCCAAACTGTTGCCACAAAGTTGGAAGCACAGAATCAACTAGAATGTCCCTGTATGCTGTAACATTAAGATTTCCCTTCACTGAAACTAAGGGCACTAGCCCCAACAATGAAAAACAGCCCCAGACCATTATTCCTCCTCCACCAAACTTTACAGTTAGCACTATGCATTCGGGCAGGTAGCGTTCTCCTGGCATACGTCAAACCCAGATTTGTCTGTCAGACCACTCTTGGCATTGCGCATGGTGATCTTAGGCCTGTGTGCAACTGCTCGACCATGGAAACCCATTTCATGAAGCTACCGACAAACACTTCTTATGCTGACTTTGCTTGCAGAGGCAGTTTGGAACTCTGTAGTGAGTGTTGCAACCCAGGACAGATAATTTTTATGCGCTACGTGCTTCAGCACTCGGCGGTGCCGTTCTGTGAGCTTGTGTGGTCTACCACTTCGCGGCTGAGCCGTTGTTGCTCCTAGACGTTTCCAGTTCACAATAACAGCACTTACAGTTGACTGGGGAAGCTCTAGCAGGGTAGAAATTTGACTGACTTGTTGGAAAGATGGCATCCTATGACGATGGCATGTTGAATGTCACTGAGCTGTTCAGTACGGGCCATTCTACTGCCAGTGTTTGTCTATGGAGATTGCATGGCGGTGTGCTCGATTTTATACACCTGTCCGCAACAGGTGTGGCTGAAATAGCCAAATTCACAAATTTGAAGGGGTGTCCACATACGTTTGTATATGTAGTGTATGTCTGAACAACAGCTTTTAAACAAATACCTTAACACAAAATTACAATGTGAGGATATAGGCTACAATAGATATTGTACATTATTGGAAATTGATCAGTATACTTTCTTGTAGTTTAACATTATCAAACAATCCACATTGGTACAGTACCTCCACATTCAACATTGTACTGTAGAAAAATACTTAACCCAGCGGGCAAAGATGGCTGAAACGACGTCATTACCACTCGTTTACAACCAGAACTGGTTTCGCCCGCTGGGAACTCTGTCCTTTTACGTTAGGTCATTCACGCTGCATTAAAAATACATCTCTGTCCTAAGTTTTTTTTCCTCCAATATGGATATGCACTCATTCACACCCTCCTTGAATAAAAAAAAAAAAAAACGACACTAGCGATTAAAAAACACAATGCCAATACCGAAGACAATTTCCCCATAGTTTAGACATCGCAGGAGGGTGTGTACTCTGCCTCGGATGTCTTGGCCGGGGTAGCAGGATGACTGGGGTTGGGATGTGAAGAGGTCGGTGCTCCTTGGTTCACAGGAGTTGGAAGTTCAGATCCCGAGGGAGTGTAGTGACTCAGAGGTGTGACGTGGGAGTTTATTACTGCTACCCTCTGTCATGGGAAGAGAGGAGAAGTGAGAAGGACCAGACCCCCCTGAAGGTATGGAGAGAGACGGTCTGGATAGAGACCCTTCTTGGGGCAGGTAGCTGACTGAACCAGAGGTGGAAACAGTGGAGATAGTCCTGACATCCTGGGTGAAGAGGTCCACTAAGGACTCTGCCCTCTGCCCTCTTTCGTCTACCCTAACGGGGCATGACGTCTGTGGGGTGAGGGAACTGTGAGAGCCCATGGCGCTGGAGGGTTGGCTGTGGAGCTGGCTGAGTTGGCTGTGGTGATGATGGTGAAGCACCGTCCTTCCTGTCAGTGGGCTCTGGATGGTGGGGCTGGGTGCCACCGGTGGGGTGCAGGACGGGGAGCCATCCCCTGATCCGTACTGGGCCAGCGAGGCGAGGGCAGAGTGGGATGAATGGGCAGAGTCCACCGGGAGAACCTGAGGGAGGAGGCCGGCGTGGAGGCCAGGGTGGAGGCCAGAGTGGAGGGTGGGATGGAGGCTGGACTGCAGACCCGCCAGACTGTGATGCACCAGGGAGGATGAGGCTCCACCACCTCCAAGGCTGGCCTGTTGTGGGATAGGTATTGATAGAAACCCACTGGAGCTGTGGTTTAGGGTGGTGTAGCTAGGGCTGGTGCTGGCGTAGGAACAGTGGGAGTATGCTCTCTCCTGATGTTCACCAGAGCCCATCCCCCTCTGGACCTGCTGAGAGCTGGTAGCGTGAGAGGAAGAGGAGTCGTGTTGCTGTAGCTGGCTCAGGATGGGGCTGACAGAGTTACAGATGAGAGGGCTTAGGGTGGAACCAGAGGGGGCTGAGAACCTTCCCGAGTCCATGGTGGGTCTTCCTGATGCCCCCTGCTGTTGGGAACTTGGTGAGCTGTACGGGTGGTGGTGGTGGTGGAGCTGGGCCGCGTAGGAGGAGGAGGACGGATACCCCTGGATTGAGGCCTGGCCCAAGAGGAAGGGAGAGCCTCCGCTGGGCTGGGCCTGGAAGTTGGTGGTGGTGGTGGGCTGGTACATGGAGGTCATAGGTGACAGAGGAGACATGGAGGAGGAGGAGGTGGAGACTAGATGTTGCGCCCGAAACGAGGCTAATATCGGAGTGTCCACTCCAGAACGGAACTTCACAGAACCGGCCGGAGATGCAGCCCCGGAGCCACAGCTGGGAACGCCCATACCTCCAGCTGCAGACACGCCCACAAACACACCCCTTTCCAAACGGTGGCCTCCTGGATCCTTGAACGACCTGGAGACGGGGAGCGGATGGTGGAAGAGGATGGGAGGGAGCTGGGCTTGGAGCTGGGAGTGAGAGAAGGCCAAAGCCAGGGATGTGGTGGCTGCAGCGGCCTGGAGGGGGCCCTGGACCAGGGGAGCCCAGATGACCCCTGAGGTGGAGGATGGGAGGTTCAGGGAATGGGGAGAGATGTTGCTCTGGATAGCCATGTCACGGTCATGCTGTACGATCCTCTGGATGATCTCATTCTCCTGGAGGTTCACAGTTCCTGAGTTCTGGGCGACTTTGTGTTGGAGCACAGAGTTCCTCTTTCCTGTAGAGAAGAAGAGAGAGTAGTGGTATGTGAGGAAAGGCAAAGGGTTAGGGTTAGAGTTAGGGTCTGTCTTGTGCAGTCTAAACCTTCTAAAGCACCCAGAGAGCAGATTTTATGACCTAAAGTCGACTGTTGCAGTCATCTTTGGGTGTTGCTGTCATATTAGAACCAGAACTAGAGAGAGTTCCTGCTGGTAAGGCTATATTAAACCCTGCTTGTCATCCATTAAACCACAGCTAAATGAGGGTCTTTTTAACACAATGCTTTCACCTCAGGGCAGTGAGATATAACATTCCCCTTCTGAAATTAAAAACGGTTGAATACTAATCCAATATAAGACTTGAATTCTCACACTTTTCTTTCCACATATTCAGCCAGTTTAAATCCTTCCAGGTTCTAATTCACCTGCATTTGGTTCATTCTATAACTAGAGGACACCTGATAGGTCCAGGAGTGGTTAGTATCATGTGTGTCTTTATCTTTTGTGGTCTAGTACTGTTTGTTTTGCTTGCTGGGGCCATTTACTTTAAGTGCTGTCTGTCTTCCCAGTAGCTTAACCTGTTGTGTGAACTGCTGACTGCTCTTACCTAGTTATTTTCAGATCTCATTTTGCTTGTTTTGTAGCTTTGACAACTACACTGAGTATACAACAGTGGAGGCTGCTGAGGGGAGGATGGCTCATGATAATGGCTGGAATGGAGCAAATGGAATGGCATCAAACACCTGGAAACCATGGAAACAATGTGTTTTGTGTATTTGATACCATTCCACTGATTCCACTCCAGCCATTACCACGAGCCTATCCTCCCTAATTAAGGTGCCACCAACCTCCTGTGGTATACAAAACATTAAGAACACCTGCTCTTTCCATGACATAGACTGACCAGGTGAATCCAGGTGAAAGCTATGATCCCTTATTGATGTCAATAAGGGAAAATCCACTTCAATCAGTGTAGATGAAGGGGCGGAGACAAGTTAAAGAAAGATTTTAAGCCTCGAGATGATTGAGACGTGTGCCATTCAGAGGGTGAATGGGCAAGACAAAGATTTAACTGCCTTTCAACGGGTTATGGTAGTAGGTGCCAGGTGCATGGTTTGAGTCAAGAACTGGAACGCTGCTGGGCGATTCAGGCTCAACAGTTTCCAGTGTGTTTCAAGAATGGTCCACCACCCAAAGGACATTAAGCAATATGCTTGACCTAATCTTTACTCTACTAATCACACTGCAACCCCCCTCCAGGTCTCGATCAATACTAATCTCACTGCAACCCCCCTCTAGGTCTCTGATCAATACTAATCTCACTGCAACCCCCCTCCAGGCCTCTGATCAATACTAATCTCACTGCAACCCCCCTCCAGGCCTCTGATCAATACTAATCTCACTGCAACCCCCCTCCAGGCCTCTGATCAATACTAATCTCACTGCAACCCCCCTCCAGGTCTCTGATCAATACTAATCTCACTGCAACCCCCCTCCAGGTCTCTGATCAATACTAATCTCACTGCAACCCCCCTCCAGGTCTCTAATCAATACTAATCCCACTGCAACCCCCTTCCAGGTCTCTGATCAATACTAATCTCACTGCAACCCCCCTCCAGGTCTCTGATCAATACTAATCTCACTGCAATCCGCCTCCAGGTCTCTGATCAATACTTTGTTTCTTTCCCGTCTCCTCCAACCCAACCCAGATGGTTATGTGCTGTCACAATCTTCACACTCTCTCTCCCACTACTCTCTCTTCTTCTATCCTATCATCTCTCCCTTCTGCTAAATCCTTCTCCCTCCTGTATCCTGATTCAGCCTCTTCGACCCTACTCTCCCCCCTTTCCGCATCCTATGACTGGCACTGTCTCCTTTCCTCCCGGTCGGCTCGGCCCTCCTCTCCTGCTCCGTGGCTGAGTGACTCCTCGTGTGTTTACAGAACAGGGCTGTGGGGAGCTGAGTGAAAATGGAGGAAAATGTAACTTTTAGAGGACCTATCATCCTTTTACTACCTTCTCTTCCTCTGTATCCTCTGCTAAAGCCATTTTCTATTACTCCAAATTCCAAGCTTCAGCCCCTAACCCTAGGAAACTCTTTTCTACCTTCTCCTCCCTCCTTAATCCTTCACCCCCTCGCCCTCCCTCCTCCCTCTCCGTTGACAACTTTTTCAAACACTTTCACGATATCCGCTCCTCGTTCCCTCAGCCTATTAAGTCCACTTTCCCACACACCCGAGCTACCCTACGCCTTGACCTCTTTCTCCCCTCTCTCTCCAGAGGACATCAAATCAAATCAAATCAAGTGTATTTATATAGCCCTTCGTACATCAGCTGATATCAGCTGATATCTCAAAGTGCTGTACAGAAACCCCAAACAGCAAGCAATGCAGGTGTAGAAGCACATCCTGTGACTAGTGAGGTCCGGCCACCAAACAACCTGCCCACTCGACCCCAACCCCTCCTCCCTTCTCCAGGTCATCTCTGGAGACCTTCTCCTATTCCTCACTTCCCTCATCAACTCATCCCTGACCACTGGCTGCGTCCCCTCTGACTTCAAAATGGTCAGAGTCGCTCCACTCCTCAAGAAAACAACACTCGACCCCTGATTGGAAGTGATGCAGACAATTACATTGATGGAAGCTACATTCTATCTGCAATATTAAAGCTGATCTTCCACCTAAAAAAAAATATACCCCAGCCCTCCACCCAAACCCTACACCCAAACCCTCCACCCCAACCCTCCACCCCAACCCTCCACCCAAACCCTCCACCCCAACCCTACACCCCAACCCTACACCCCAACCCTACACCCCAACCCTACACCCCAACCCTACACCCCAACCCTACACCCCAACCCTTCACCCAAACCCTCCACCCAAACCCTACACCCAAACCCTCCACCCCAACCCTACACCCCAACCCTCCACCCCAACCCTCCACCCCAACCCTACACCCCAACCCTCCACCCCAACCATACACCCCAACCCTACACCCCAACCCCAACCCTCCACCCCAACCCTCCACCCAAACCCTCCACCCCAACCCTACACCCCAACCCTACACCCCAACCCTCCACCCTACACCCAAACACTCCACCCCAACCCTTCACCCCAACCCTCCACCCCAACCCTCCACCACAAACCTCCACCCCAACCCTCCACCCCAACCCTCCACCCCAACCCTACACCCCAACCCTACACCCCAACCCTCAACCCAACCCTCCACCCCAACCCTCCACCCCAACCCTACACCCCAACCCTACACCCCAACCCCAACCCTCCACCCCAACCCTCCACCCAAACCCTCCACCCAACCCTCCACCCAAACCCTCCACCCCAACCCTCCACCCTACACCCAAACCCTCCACCCCAACCCTTCACCCCAACCCTCCACCCCAACCCTCCACCCCAACCCCAACCCTACACCCCAACCCTCCACCCAAACCCTACACCCAAACCCTCCACCCCAACCCTCCACCCCAACCCTACACCCAAACCCTCCACCCCAACCCTACACCCCAAACCTCCACCCCAACCCTCCACCCCAACCCTACACCCCAACCCTCCACCCCAACCCTACACCCCAACCCTACACCCCAACCCTCCACCCCAACCCCAACCCTACACCCCAACCCTCCACCCCAACCCCAACCCTCCACCCCAACCCTCCACCCAAACCCTCCACCCCAACCCTCCACCCCAACCCTACACCCCAACCCTCCACCCCAACCCTCCACCCCAACCCTACACCCCAACCCTCCACCCCAACCCTCCACCCTACACCCAAACCCTCCACCACAACCCTCCACCCCAACCCTACACCCCAACCCTCCACCCCAACCCTCCACCCCAGCCCAATCCAAGCTGATAGCTACTTTATCCCTCTAGAGTCTAAGCCCTGGGGAAGGGGGGGGGGGGGGGTCTACTAAGCTAACATATTGAATTGTTTTAAGATGGTCATACCAAGGATCATTTAGTTATTTCATTTAGTATTTTACGACCCCTTAAGGTATCAAAAAATATATATGAAAAACAATATTTGATGAAACATTGAGTTTGTCATTACTGCTATTAGCCAATAGAAACACATTGAATAACATATTTGTTACATGGAACAACAGATAGACCCCAAAAAATCGAAAGGAAGTTTTTTTTAAAGTGTCTTTCCTAAAACTGAGAGATATAAAAAATATGAGGAAACTATTTTTTATTATGTATTTATGCCCTTATTTTTGGCACTAAACTATCTCCATATATACCTCCATTAATTTTTTAAAATTGATACGGGGACCTTGAGAAGAGTCCATGTTGGCTTGTACGTGCTCGTGAGAGTCTCACCTTTCCTCATATTAATGTGTAGCCATAACT
>NC_143025.1:8837500-8860000 GCF_057628025.1 Oncorhynchus mykiss | reverse complement strand
ACACACTGTCATACACGTTGATCCAGAGCATCCCAAACATGCTCAATGGGTGACATGTCTGGTGAGTATCCCGGTCATGGCACATTTTCAGCTTCCAGGAATTGTGTACGGACCATTGCGACATGGGGCCGTGCATTATCATGCTGAAACATGAGGTGATGGTGGTGGATGAATGGCATGTCGATGGACCTCAGGATCTCATCACGGCATCTCTGTGTGTTCAAATCACCACTGATAAAATGCAATATTATTCGTTGTCTGTAGCTTATGCCTGCCCATACCGTAACCCCACCTCCACCATGGAGCGCTCTGTTCACAATGTTGACATCAGCAAACCGCTCGGCCACACGACACCATACTCACAACGTTGACATCAGCAAACCGCTCGGCCACACGACACCATACACGCTGTCTGCCATCTGCCCTGTACAGTTGAAACAGGGATTCATCCGTGAAGAGCACACTTCTCCAGCGTGCCAGTGGCCAACGATGGTGAGCATTACTGTCAGGGTCAAGACCCTGGTGAGGATGACGAGAACACAGATGAACTTCCCCGAGACGGTTTCTGACAGTTTGCAGAAATTCTTCGGTTGTGCGAAAACCTACAGTTTCATATCCGGGTGGTTGGTCTCAGATGATCCCACAGTTGAAGAAGCCGGATGTGGACCTCCTGGGTTGGCATGGTTACACGTGGTCTGCGGTTGTGAAGCCAGTTGAACCAGTTTGTCCATATGGAAGATATCGGGGATATTTTATTTCAGCTCATGGAACATGGGACCAAAACTTTAACTGTTGCCTTTTATATCTTTGTTCAGTGTATAAAGGTTCTCTTCAACTACCCCACAAGTTCATCACCACAAAGGTATTGCATACCCTCACATAAGCCCTCAATTCGATTCCTGGTTTTAACACACCAAGCCCTTCACTGACACAGAGATATTTAAAGAGTGCATGGTGACTGAAGGAATTGGCCGACAAAAATCTATGGGATAGTAGCCTTTAATGTCATCTGTCAAACAGGTACATTATTGAGGCTTATTATAAGAGGCCTACCTCTTATTGCTTGAATAGGACGAAATAGGTGCGAACACAAAACAACTCTTGTTGTTAGAAAAGTCCAATTAAAATGAAGGCTGTTTTAAATTAACTAAGCCTACTTAGTTTAAACGAATTCGCCTACTTTCAGCACCCCTGCACTGTCCATCTCTGATTGATTGTGCTGAGGCTGCCGCTTCAACGTAATGAAAGTTATGTAAATTACTGAAACCGGGCTTATTGTGCTGAGGCTGCCGCTTCAACGTAATGAAAGTTATGTCAATGACTGAAACCGGGCTTATTGTGCTGAGGCTGCCGCTTCAACGTAATGAAAGTTATGTCAATTACTGAAACCGGGCTTATTGTGCTGAGGCTGCCGCTTCAACGTAATGAAAGTTATGTCAATTACTGAAACCGGGCTTATTGTGCTGAGGCTGCCGCTTCAACGTAATGAAAGTTATGTCAATTACTGAAACCGGGCTTATTGTGCTGAGGCTGCCGCTTCAACGTAATGAAAGTTATGTCAATTACTGAAACCGGGCTTATTGTGCTGAGGCTGCCGCTTCAACGTAATGAAAGTTATGTCAATTACTGAAACCGGGCTTATTGTGCTGAGGCTGCCGCTTCAACGTAATGAAAGTTATGTCAATTACTGAAACCGGGCTTATTGTGAGGTCAATAACTCTAATAAAAGCTTCATTTGACATTTGAGTCATTTAGAAGATGCTCTTATCCAGAGCGACTTACAGTAGTGAATTCATACATGTTTCATCATGAGCAACGAAACATAAATTATAGCCGTAACATGCTATCAAAGTTTACCTCTGGTCATCCTCATCTTCACGCCATCAAAGTTTACCTCTGGTCACCCTCATCTTTACAATATCAAAGTTTACCTCTGGTCATCCTCATCTTTACGCTATAAAAGTTTACCTCTGGTCATTCTCATCTTTACGCTATACAAGTTTACCTCTGGTCATCCTCATCTTTACGCTATACAAGTTTACCTCTCATCATCCTCATCTTTACGCTATAGAAGTTTACCTCGGGGCGGCAGGGTAGCCTAGTGGTTAGAGCAGTGTACTAGCAACCCGAATGGTTGCAAGTTCAAACCCTCGAGCTGACAAGGTACAAATCTGTCGTTCTGCCCCTGAACAGGCTGTTCCTAGGCCGTCATTGAAAATAAGAATTTGTTCCTAACTGACTTGCCTAGTTAAATAATATAAAAATCTTCACGCTTTCAAAGTTTACCTCTGGTCATCCTCATCTTTACGCTATAAAAGTTTACCTCTGGTCATCCTCATCTTCATGCTATCAAAGTTTACCTCTGGTCATCCTCATCTTCACGCTATCAAAGTTTACCTCTGGTCACCCTCATCTTTACACTATCAAAGTTTACCTCTGGTCATCCTCATCTTCATGCTATCAAAGTTTACCTCTGGTCATCCTCATCTTTACGCTATAAAAGTTTACCTCTGGTCATCCTCATTTTCACGCTATAAAAGTTTACCTCTGGTCATCCTCATCTTTACACTATCAAAGTTTACCTCTGGTCATCCTCATCTTCATGCTATCAAAGTTTACCTCTGGTCATCCTCATCTTTACGCTATAAAAGTTTACCTCTGGTCATCCTCATCTTCACGCTATAAAAGTTTACCTCTGGTCATCCTCATCTTTACACTATCAAAGTTTACCTCTGGTCATCCTCATCTTCATGCTATCAAAGTTTACCTCTGGTCATCCTCATCTTTACAATATCAAAGTTTACCTCTGTTCATCCTCATCTTCATGCTATAAAAGTTTACCTCTGGTCATCCTCATCTTCATGCTATCAAAGTTTACCTCTGGTCATCCTCATCTTCACGCTATCAAAGTTTACCTCTGGTCACCCTCATCTTTACACTATCAAAGTTTACCTCTGGTCATCCTCATCTTCATGCTATCAAAGTTTACCTCTGGTCATCCTCATCTTTACGCTATAAAAGTTTACCTCTGGTCATCCTCATTTTCACGCTATAAAAGTTTACCTCTGGTCATCCTCATCTTTACACTATCAAAGTTTACCTCTGGTCATCCTCATCTTCATGCTATCAAAGTTTACCTCTGGTCATCCTCATCTTTACGCTATAAAAGTTTACCTCTGGTCATCCTCATCTTCACGCTATAAAAGTTTACCTCTGGTCATCCTCATCTTTACACTATCAAAGTTTACCTCTGGTCATCCTCATCTTCATGCTATCAAAGTTTACCTCTGGTCATCCTCATCTTTACAATATCAAAGTTTACCTCTGTTCATCCTCATCTTCATGCTATAAAAGTTTACCTCTGGTCATCCTCATCTTTATGCTATAAAAGTTTACCTCTGGTAATCCTCATCTTTACGCTATCAAAGTTTACCTCTGGTCATCCTCATCTTTACGCTATAAAAGTTTACCTCTGGTCATCCTCATCTTTACGCTATCAAAGTTTACCTCTGGTCATCCTCATCTTCACGCTATCAAGGTTTACCTCTGTTCATCCTCATCTTTACGCTATAAAAGTTTACCTCTGGTCATCCTCATCTTTACGCTATAAAAGTTTACCTCTGGTCATCCTCATCTTTACGCTATCAAAGTTTACCTCTGGTCATCCTCATCTTCATGCTATCAAAGTTTACCTCTGGTCATCCTCATCTTCACGCTATCAAGGTTTACCTCTGTTCATCCTCATCTTTACGCTATAAAAGTTTACCTCTGGTCATCCTCATCTTTACGCTATAAAAGTTTACCTCTGGTCATCCTCATCTTTACACTATAAAAGTTTACCTCTGGTCATCCTCATCTTTGTTCCTTCACTCAAAACTGAAAAAGACATCCGTAGTCTGCACGCACAGATGCTGCGTTCCTCGTATGGGCATTGCTGTGCTTCCTCGTTCCTTACTAGGGCTACACCACAGGAGGCCGGTGGCACCTTAATTGAGGAAGGGCGGGCTCTTGGTAATGGATGGAGAGGAATAGGTAGAATGGTATCAAATATATCGGGCACATGGTTTCTATGTGTTTGATGCCATTCCATTTGCTCCATTCCAGCCATTATTATAAGCCGTCCTCCCCTCAGCAGCCTCCACTGAACTACACATGCGCAAACCTGCCCAACAAATATAGCCCGATTCTGGACCGATTGTCCAATCGTTCTGCTGCGGAGTTACCGCCAGGTGTATGTACTATACAGAGTACTAGTTCACTACGATTTGGCTTGACTGAACCGTTAAATGTGGACTGAACTGTTAAATGTGGACTGAACCGTTACATCTGAACTGAACTGTTAAATGTGGACTGAGCTGTTAAATGTGGACTGAACTGTTAAATGTGGACTGAACCGTTAAATGTGGACTGAACTGTTAAATGTGGACTGAACCGTTAAATGTGGACTGAACTGTTAAATGTGGACTGAACCGTTAAATGTGGACTGAACCGTTAAATGTGGACTGAACCGTTAAATGTGGACTGAACTGTTAAATGTGGACTGAACCGTTACATCTGAACTGAACTGTTAAATGTGGACTGAACTGTTAAATGTGGACTGAACCGTTAAATGTGGACTGAACCGTTAAATGTGGACTGAACCGTTAAATGTGGACTGAACCGTTAAATGTGAGAGGTTCTCCAATGGTTATTTAGTGCCCTACCCTATGGGCCCTGGTCAAAAGTAGTGCACTAAATAGGGAATAGGGTGCCACTTGGGATAGTCTTAGAGTAGTCTACAGGCTACAGCTAAGTAATAAGATAATGGTTACTAATCAGAATATCAATGAGAAATCTCCCTCAACAAAGTCAGCATTTTTTTGCTATCAGTTTCAGTTCCAAGCCTACTATCATCAGGGTGATAAATAACCGCAGTCATTGCCTGCATCAGAAATGGCACCCTGTTCCCTACATAGTGTGCTATTATTTCAACCAGAGCTGAGAGCCCTGTGGGCCCTGTTCAGAAGTAGTGTACTATTATTTCGACCAGAGCTCAGAGCCCTGTGGGCCCTGTTCAGAAGTAGTGTACTACTATTTCGACCAGAGCTGAGAGCCCTGTGGGCCCTGTTCAGAAGTAGTGTACTACTATTTCGACCAGAGCTGAGAGCCCTGTGGGCCCTGTTCAGAAGTAGTGTACTATAAAGGGAATATTGTGTCATTTGGTGACGCAGTCACTGATGAAGATTAAAACACAATTCAACCAGAACCAGGGACAGTCATTACTATTATAGTGACAATGGGTCTGATGTCATGTGGAGATCACACAGACACACACACACACACACACACACTGACCTCTCTGAGTGGTTCGTTCAGCTCCCCCAGAATGCTCTCCTCGTCAAACATCTTGCCCTGGAAACGATGTTCGTAGTAGTCATGGACCCGCTGCCGCATGCCGGCAGGAAGCTTGTGGAAAGACATGTACTGCTCCACCTGTTTATACTGTACAAGACAAGGATAATTGATTAGTTGATTGATTGATTGAAAAACATGTACTTCTCCACCTGTTTACACTGTACAAGACAAAGATAATTGATTAGTTGATTGATTAATTGATTGATTGAAGGACATGTACTGCTCCACCTGTTTATACTGTACAAGACAAAGATAATTGATTAGTTGATTGATTGATTGATTGATTGAAAGACATGTACTTCTCCACCTGTTTACACTGTACAAGACAAAGATAATTGATTAGTTGATTGATTAATTGATTGATTGATTGATTGAAAGACATGTACTGCTCCACCTGTTTATACTGTACAAGACAAAGATAATTGATTAGTTGATTGATTGATTGATTGATTGAAAGACATGTACTTCTCCACCTGTTTATACTGTACAAGACAGAGATAATTGATTAGTTGGTTGATTGATTGATAAACTGATTGATTGAAAGACGTGTACTTCTCCACCTGTTTATACTGTAGAAGACTAAGAGGACAGGGGGTGGAGTTGAGGACCACGATGCAAACAGGAAGAACAGAAAGACGTTTGTCTCAGCCTACTACTTTTAACTATCAACTAAATTCAACCTATCAAACCGTTGTCAGATTTGTGTTCTAACAGGTGATAAACGTACCATTGACACCGGACAGTTCTAGTATATCCAGGTACATGGAGAAATACTGTATGTTGTATGCAATGACAATAACCTCCAGCAAACCGCTGATGTTGAGGCTCCACAGATCTCATCAGGATTGTGAACAGTTGTCGTTTGAATCGTTTCAGTGTAATATTATCACTTTGTGTATTGAGCCTGAGAGTGCATTGTCCGAGTGTTTCAGTGAACCAGAGAGCAGCAGTTTATCATTGTCCGAGTGTTTCAGTGAACCAGAGAGCAGCAGTTTATCATTGTCTGAGTGTTTCAGTGAATCAGAGAGCAGCAGTTTATCATTGTCTGAGTGTTTCAGTGAACCAGAGAGCAGCAGTTTATCATTGTCTGAGTGTTTCAGTGAATCAGAGAGCAGCAGTTTATCATTGTCTGAGTGTTTCAGTGAACCAGAGAGCAGCAGTTTATCATTGTCTGAGTGTTTCAGTGAACCAGATAGTAGCAGTTTATCATTGTCTGAGTGTTTCAGTGAACCAGAGAGCAGCAGTTTATCATTGTCTGAGTGTTTCAGTGAATCAGATAGTAGCAGTTTATCATTGTCTGAGTGTTTCAGTGAACCAGATAGTAGCAGTTTATCATTGTCTGAGTGTTTCAGTGAACCAGAGAGCAGCAGTTTATCATTGTCTGAGTGTTTCAGTGAACCAGAGAGCAGCAGTTTATCATTGTCTGAGTGTTTCAGTGAACCAGATAGTAGCAGTTTATCATTGTCTGAGTGTTTCAGTGAACCAGAGAGCAGCAGTTTATCATTGTCTGAGTGTTTCAGTGAATCAGATAGTAGCAGTTTATCATTGTCTGAGTGTTTCAGTGAATCAGAGAGCAGCAGTTTATCATTGTCTGAGTGTTTCAGTGAATCAGATAGTAGCAGTTTATCATTGTGTGAGTGTTTCAGTGAACCAGATAGTAGCAGTTTATCATTGTCTGAGTGTTTCAGTGAACCAGATAGTAGCAGTTTATCATTGTCTGAGTGTTTCAGTGAATCAGAGAGCAGCAGTTTATCATTGTCTGAGTGTTTCAGTGAACCAGATAGTAGCAGTTTATCATTGTCTGAGTGTTTCAGTGAAACAGAGAGCAGCAGTTTATCATTGTCTGAGTGTTTCAGTGAATCAGATAGTAGCAGTTTATCATTGTCTGAGTGTTTCAGTGAATCAGATAGTAGCAGTTTATCATTGTCTGAGTATTTCAATGAACCAGAGAGCAGCAGTTTATCATTGTCTGAGTGTTTCAGTGAATCAGAGAGCAGCAGTTTATCATTGTCTGAGTGTTTCAGTGAATCAGATAGTAGCAGTTTATCATTGTCTGAGTGTTTCAGTGAATCAGAGAGCAGCAGTTTATCATTGTCTGAGTGTTTCAGTGAATCAGATAGTAGCAGTTTATCATTGTCTGAGTGTTTCAGTGAATCAGAGAGCAGCAGTTTATCATTGTCTGAGTGTTTCAGTGAATCAGAGAGCAGCAGTTTATCATTGTCTGAGTGTTTCAGTGAATCAGATAGCAGCAGTTTATCATTGTCTGAGTGTTTCAGTGAATCAGAGAGCAGCAGTTTATCATTGTCTGAGTGTTTCAGTGAATCAGATAGTAGCAGTTTATCATTGTCTGAGTGTTTCAGTGAATCAGATAGTAGCAGTTTATCATTGTCTGAGTGTTTCAGTGAATCAGATAGTAGCAGTTTATCATTGTTCTCATAGGTTGACAGTTAACTGTTTTTATAAACCTCCTGACAGCTCTATGAGAGATGTCTGAACACCAAGTAATGGAATGGTGATCTCCAAAAAACTGTCCTCGTTGCAGAAATCATCTCCCCCGGGTAATCACAGTAATAAGGTTGTTATCAGTCAGCAGGTAGGTAATCACATGTTGTGTTGCTGCCATGTTGTGCTGCTTCCATGTTGTGTTGCTGCCATGTTGTGTTGCTGCCATGTTGTGTTGCTGCCATGTTGTGTTGCTGCCATGTTGTGTTGCTATCATGTTGTGTTGCTGCCATGTTGTGTTGCTGCCATGTTGTGTTGCTGCCATGTTGTGTTGCTGCCATGTTGTGTTGCTATCATGTTGTGTTGCTGCCATGTTGTGTTGCTATCATGTTGTGTTGCTGCCATGTTGTGTTGCTGCCATGTTGTGTTGCTATCACGTTGTGTTGCTGCCATGTTGTGCTGCTTCCATGTTGTGTTGCTGCCATGTTGTGTTGCTGCCATGTTGTGTTGCTGCCATGTTGTGTTGCTATCATGTTGTGTTGCTGCCATGTTGTGTTGCTATCATGTTGTGTTGCTGCCATGTTGTGTTGCTATCATGTGGTGTTGCTGCCATGTTGTGCTGCTTCCATGTTGTGTTGCTGCCATGCTGTGTTGTCATGTGTTGCTGCCATGCTATGTTATTGTCTTAGGTCTCTATGTTGTGTTGTCTCTCTTGTCGTGATGTGTGTTTTGTCCTATATTTTATATTTTAATCCCAGCCGGTAGACCGTCATTGTAAATATCAATTAGTTCTTAACTGACTTGCCTAGTTAAATAAAGGTTCAATTAAAAAATTAAAAATAATTAATATGGTTGTTAGCAGTCAACATGTAGGTCATTACATTAATACCGTTGTTAGCAGTCAACATGTAGGTCATCACATTACTACGGTTGTTAGCAGTCAACATGTAGGTCATCACATTAATACGGTTGTTAGCCGTCAACATGTAGGTCATCACATTAATACCATTGTTAGCAGTCAACATGTAGGTCATCACAATAATACGGTTGTTAGCAGTCAACGTGTAGGTCATCACATTAATACGGTTGTTAGCCGTCAACATGTAGGTCATCACATTAATACCGTTGTTAGCAGTCAACATGTAGGTCATCACATTAATACGGTTGTTAGCAGTCAACATGTAGGTCATCACATGAATACCGTTGTTAGCAGTCAACATGTAGGTCATCACATTAATACCGTTGTTAGCAGTCAACATGTAGGTCATCACATGAATACCGTTGTTAGCAGTCAACATGTAGGTCATCACATTACTACGGTTGTTAGCAGTCAACATGTAGGTCATCACATTAATACGGTTGTTAGCAGTCAACGTGTAGGTCATCACATTACTACGGTTGTTAGCAGTCAACATGTAGGTCATCACATGAATACCGTTGTTAGCAGTCAACATGTAGGTCATCACATTACTACGGTTGTTAGCAGTCAACATGTAGGTCATCACATTAATACGGTTGTTAGCAGTCAACGTGTAGGTCATCACATTAATACCGTTGTTAGCAGTCAACGTGTAGGTCATCACATTAATACCGTTGTTAGCAGTCAACATGTAGGTCATCACATTAATACAGTTGTTAGCAGTCAAAAATGTAGGTCATCACATTAATACCGTTGTTAGCAGTCAACATGTAGGTCATCACATTACTACGGTTGTTAGCAGTCAACATGTAGGTCATCACATTAATACGGTTGTTAGCAGTCAACATGTAGGTCATCACATTAATACCGTTGTTAGCAGTCAACATGTAGGTCATCACATTAATACCGTTGTTAGCAGTCAACATGTAGGTCATCACATTAATACGGTTGTTAGCAGTCAACATGTAGGTCATCACATTAATACGGTTGTTAGCAGTCAACATGTAGGTCATCACATGAATACCGTTGTTAGCAGTCAACATGTAGGTCATCACATTAATACAGTTGTTAGCAGTCAACATGTAGGTCATCACATTAATACGGTTGTTAGCAGTCAACATGTAGGTCATCACATTAATACCGTTGTTAGCAGTCAACATGTAGGTCATCACATTAATACCGTTGTTAGCAGTCAACATGTAGGTCATCACATTAATACCGTTGTTAGCAGTCAACATGTAGGTCATCACATTAATACCGTTGTTAGCAGTCAACATGTAGGTCATCACATTAATACCGTTGTTAGCAGTCAACATGTAGGTCATCACATTAATACGGTTGTTAGCAGTCATCGTGTAGGTCAGGGGTGTCAAAGTCAAATGGACGGAGGGCCAAATAAAAAAATCAGCTACAAGACGAGGGCCGGACTGTTCGAATGTTCATTGAAAAAATTTTAAATGACGCATATAGTCTAGTGAACCTAATTGAACCTACTGAAAACCTAACAAATATATTACAATATGATCAGATAAATAAAGCAATATTTTCTTATGGCTCTGTCAGTAATCTTTAATTTTCAACAGACACAAAAGACAAATTTCCTTTATATAAATATCCCCATAACATGAACATTAAATGAAAGAAACCGGTATTCAAGGCACCATCAGTAGACTATATTTTCTATTTTAGCAAAAGTGGGCTAAATTTACTTCAAAGAAAAAACAATAATAGCAATTTTCTATCATCCACTCAACTGAAATATTTTTAAAATATAATTGGATTGAAATACAAAAAAATAAAGTGCAAAAATCTATTAATCAAAAACAACACTTTGTTTAAGGAGAAGTAACATGCAGTGAAAACAAATATTACATTTTAACTTTTAAACTTGAACTGAGTAAAAACTCTAAATATGTGATTGCACAGTAATGTTCACTTGTTTGAGGTTGAGGGTGATACTTGGTGGTGTCCCATCTTTTCCACAAGTTCATCAATGTTCGGGGTAAGGCTCTGAGCTGAAGAAATCCTCAGAATTGAGTGGAGGTGTTCAGCAGTAAGTCGACTTCTGTGTGATGTTTTGTTCAGGTTCATCAAAGAAAACAGTTGTTCACACAGGTATGTGCTGCCAAACATAGACAACGTTTGAGCAGCCTGGATGCGCAGCTGGGGCATTGTGCCGGGGAGGAAACGGGCGAACTCCGCAGCACCCACTGCCGCATATTTTGCCCTCAGTGCATCATTGCATTGGAGGTCAATCAACTCCATTTGGAGGTTTGGTGGTGAGCTTTCCACGTCAACAGCAAATGGGTTACCGAGCAGTTCCAACCTGCTTTTTTGTGCTTCAAAGTCAGCAAATCGGCGTCGAAAGTCAGCGGCAAGCATACCTATTTTATCAGCCAACTGTGTGCTCGGGAACGCACTGGTAGAGAGCTTCTCTTTCATGGTCTGGCAGCTGGGAAAGTGGCTCAAATTTTCTTTCCGCATCTGCGTCTCCCACAGAGTCAGTTTGGTTTTAAATGCCTTCACTGTACTGTACATATCAGAGATGACACGATCCCGACCCTGCAGCTGCAAGTTTATTGCATTCAGATGACTCGTAATGTCACACAGAAAAGCCATTTCACACAGAAACATTTCGTCTCGGAGTTGTGTTGTGTCTTTCCCTTTGCAGTCCAAGAACAGACAAATCTCCTCACGAAGCTCGAAACATCTTTGAAGCACCTTTCCCTGGCTTAGCCATCGCACCTCTGTGTGATAAGGCAAATCACCATGCTCCGTTTCTAACTCCGTCAGAAATGCCTTGAACTGGCGGTGATTCAAACCTTTGGCTCTGATAAAGTTAACTGTGCGCGTGATGATGCTCATTACATGCTCCATTTTCAAGGCTTTACCGCACAACGCTTCCTGGTGTGTGATACAATGATAAGCTGTCAGCTCACCTGTCGCGTTTTCCTCTTGCATCTTTTCCCGTATCTTCGCCACCAGTCCGCTCCTGTGTCCACACATCGCAGGTGCTCCGTCGGTTGTCAAACCCACAAGTTTTTCCCAAGGCAGCTCCATCTCATTTACACATCTTGACACCTCTTCATACAAATCATGCCCCGTAGTTGTGCCATGCATAGGACGTAAAGCCAAAAACTCCTCTGTCACGCTTAGGTTGGAGTCCACTCCGCGGATGAAAATTGACAACTGGGCAATGTCAGAAATGTCGGTGCTCTCATCCACAGCCAAGGAATATGCAATAAAATCTTTTCCCTTTTTCACAAGCTGCTCTTTTAGATTGATGGACAACTGGTCTACTCTCTCGGCAATGGTGTTTCTGCTCAGACTCACATTTAAAAAGAGTTGCCTTTTTTCTGGGCAAACTTCGTCACAAACTTTAATCATGCAGTTTTTGATGAAATCCCCCTCCGTAAATGGCCGGGCTGATTTAGCGATCTCTTCTGCCAAAATAAAACTGGCCTTGACAGCAGCCTGGCCTTGTGATTTGGCTTTTTTGAACAGAGCCTGTCGAGATTTGAGGCCTCGTTTTAATTCCTCTGCCTTTTGTAGCCTTTGTTCCATGTCCATATTCTTGTTTTTGTCCGCGTGTTTCGTTTCATAATGTCGTCTCAGATTATACTCTTTCAGTACCGCCACACTTTCTCCACACAGAAGACACAGGTTTTCCAGCTACCTTCGTGAACATATACTCCGACTCCCACCTTGTTTGAAACCCCCGGTTCTCAGTATCCACCTTCCGTTTTGCCATTTTTGATGGGTATCGAAAGTTAATTTTACTGTGATGCTGACGACTGCTGTGCCAATAAATATTGAAATGAAGCAGCCTACTGCTCGGTGCGTCACCTTTGCATTGTGGGAAATGTAGTATTGGTGCGTGTAAAAGATCTGCGGGCTGCCGGCTTGCTGCGGGCCGGTTCTAATAATAAATCAAGATCATCCCAGGGGCCGTAAAAAACCTTCTTGCGGGCCGGATGTGGCCCGCGGGCCTTGACTCTGACATATGTGGTGTAGGTCATCACATTAATACCGTTGTTAGCAGTCAACATGTAGGTCTTCACATTAATACGGTTGGTAGCAGTCAACATGTAGGTCATCACATTAATACGGTTGTTAGCAGTCAACATGTAGGTCATCACATTAATACGGTTGTTAGCAGTCAACATGTAGGTCATCACATTAATACCGTTGTTAGCAGTCAACATGTAGGTCATCACATTAATACGGTTGTTAGCAGTCAACGTGTAGGTCATCACATTAATACGGTTGGTAGCAGTCAACATGTAGGTCATCACATTAATACCGTTGTTAGCAGTCAACATGTAGGTCATCACATTACTACGGTTGTTAGCAGTCAACATGTAGGTCATCACATTAATACCGTTGTTAGCAGTCAACATGTAGGTCATCACATTAATACGGTTGTTAGCAGTCAACATGTAGGTCATCACATTAATACGGTTGTTAGCAGTCAACATGTAGGTCATCACATTTACCAGGGTGTCCTTGACCAGAGCCCATTGCACCCTATTCCCTATATAGTGCACTGCTTTTTACCAAGGTCCATAGGGCTCTATGGGGAATAGAGGGCCATTTGGGATGGGCCCCTTGAGGTCCATCCTATCAGTAGGTGAAGCTACGTAGAGAGTGAAGGTATGTTACATTTCCTATGGAGAGTAGAAGTGGACGACAGAAGATGTTTCCTCCTCCTTTCCTCTCTTCCTCATGTTCTCTCCTCTCCATCCCTCTCCCTATGTATCTCATTCACCTCTTAATGTCTCTCTCTCTGTTTCTCTCTCTGTTTCTCTCTCTCTCTCTCTCACTCTGTTTCTCTCTCTCCTTTCTCTCTCTGTTTCTCTCCTTCATCCCTCTTCCTATGTATCTCCTTCACCTCTTAATTTCTATCTCTCTCTCTCTCTGTTTCTCGCTCTCTCTTTTCTCTCTCTGTGTTTCTCTCTCTCTCTCTCTGTTTCTCTCTCTTTCTCTCTCTCTCTCTCTCTGTTTCTCTCTCTCTTTTCTCTCTCTGTGTTTCTCTCTGTGTCTCTCTCTCTCTCTCTCCTGATCCCTAGGAGGTCCATTCCTCTTGAAGTTAAACTTTTAATTGAATTTCTTGCAATGCAAGCTTCATAATTCATCTTCTTGAACTTTTATGACTTTTTCAGCATGCACTCTTTCCCTATTATATTTTATAGACCCTCTGTTATGGACCGTTTCCTGACTGCAGGCTATATGCTGTGCACACACTGAATCGTTCCAGAGCAGCCAACAGCTGTCTGAAAAGCCCTTCTCTCTGCACATACCGTATGACCAATCCCAAATCAACCAGTAGCTTCAAAACACCAAGGCACTTGTGTAGATCTGAGAGGATTGGATTGGTGTAATTAATGTGACGGTAGCTCCATATTGCCCTCTGAGGAAAGCAATGAGGAAAATTGGAATTGGCATTTCAGTTTACAACCCTGGCCGCCAGGCTCTCACTACTGAGAAGGCAAAGACAGACCTTTGGACTCAGAGTCTAGTCCAGATGCATCTTAATTTGACCCTGCTTCTCACAGTAGGAAAATAATCCTGCAGCAACAGGAAATGTGAATTATTATGTGTAATAAAATTCATCAACATTTTTATAGGGTTTGATACATTTTCATTATGGCAAATCAAGCCTGACATTTTTAAGTGGAAATTACAAACTTCAGAAGCCTTTTTAAACCTTGAATACAATACAATTCAGAAAATTATCTGCTATAACAGAGATAGCAGATCTTAATTCACTCACCTTCTCCTGGTACTGCCGTCGGGAAGAGTCCAGTGACTGAATGAGAGCGGTTGCATGGCCTACAAACATGGCGTAGCAGGTGGCACCCACGATCATGCTGAGTATGGTGAGCCACACATCCGCCAGGCCGACAGGAGGGTACATACCGTACCCGATACACAGCATGTGACTCATAGCCTTGAACAGGGCATAGGAATACTGCTGGCCCCACGTGTCATTCTGCAGGAGGGAGAGGAGAGAAGGGGAATGGGAGATGAGAAGAAGAGTGAGAGAAGAGAAGGAAAGATGTTCCCAATTGCCTATGTTCCAGGAGGAACATTGGACTTTAGGAACACTGGACATTTGGAACACTGGAACAATGTATGTTTGGAACACTGGACTTATGGAACACTGGACTTCTGGAACAGTGATCACCATCTTGATGACCCAGCAGTCAGAAGGGAAGTCCTGTAGCATGGGGACCAGAAACTCTCTCTGTGTGTGTGTGTGTGTGTGTGTGTGTGTGTGTGTGTGTGTGTGTGTGTGTGTGTGTGTGTGTGTGTGTGTGTGTGTGTGTGTGTGTGTGTGTGTGTGTGTGTGTGTGTGTGTGTGTGTGTGTGTGTGTGTGTGTGTGTGTGAGTGACTTCTTGGAACAGTGATCACCATCTTGATGACCCAGCAGTCAGAAGGGAAGTCCTGTAGCATGGGGACCAGAAACTGGTGTGTGTGTGTGTGTGTACTCACCACCATCTTGTTCCTGGTGACCCAGCAGTCAGAAGGGAACTCCTGCAGCATGGGAACCAGGAACTGCAGACATCCGTCCCAGTGACACAGCAGCAGCATCATAGCAATCAGGTTCACAATCCTCACCATGGCACTGGCTAGGTCATAGGTCATATGGAAAATCTAGGGGATTAGAATTAGTTAAACACGCAATTGTCCTCCATGGAATGTGGATTAACAAACATTAACAGGACCTGCAGCTAGTTAAGTAACTAGACATGTACTGTATTATTTTGCCAGTGTAAACACTACTTAACACTAAACAAATGCACAATTTCAGTTTGACAATTGTGCTGCTGCTGCCTCCAATGTAATTAGCTAGTAGTGAGATTAGTAGTGAGATTAGTAGTGAGATTAGTAGTGGGTGAGGTAGGAGGTGCAGTAGGTGCTATGTGGCCGTAGTCTGTACTGGTACCCAGTGTATATTGGCCAAGCTACCATTACTCATTGTGTATTTATTCCTCGTGTTATTATTTCTCCCTAAAAAAAATATCTCAGCATTGTTGGGAAGGACTTTCACTGTTAGTCGACACCTGTTGTTTACCATGCATGGGACAAATACAATGTGGTTTGATTTGAGTCCCTCTACCCATAGGCCACATCACATTGTTGTTAATCTGCCCACCACAGACCAGCAGACGGACCAGACAGCATAGCAACACTATTATAACAGATATTTATTTTTACGTAATCATCATCTGGGACTATCATCACTATGTACTAATGGTCCTGAGGGGGTGTGTGGGGGGGGGGGGGGGATTATATTCTCTTTACAGTGGTAAAAGATCCCACTGAGAACACTGCTAGCCTATTCTCTGCAGCCAGCAAAGTAAAGTGACCATATGCATGGTTACGTCATATCAACAATGAGTGTGGTGGCTCTTTTCAGTGTGTGTGTGTGTGTGTGTGTGTGTGTGTCTGTGCGTGTGTGTGTGTGTGTACATTGGATCTTAGATCCATGTCTGATGGAGTTACTGGATGTAGTTAGGGGATGGAGTTAGGGGATGGAGTTAATGGATGAAGTTAGGAGATGGAGTTAGGGGATGGAGTTAAGGGATGGAGTTAGGGGATGGAGTTACGGGATGGAGTTACGGGATGGAGTTACGGGATGGAGTTAGGGGATGGGGTTAAGGGATGGAGTTAGGGGATGGAGTTAGGGGATGGGGTTAAGGGATGGAGTTAAGGGATGGAGTTAGGGGATGGAGTTAGGGGATGGAGTTAGGGGATGGAGTTAGGGGATGGAGTTAGGGGATGGAGTTACGGGATGGAGTTACGGGATGGAGTTACGGGATGGAGTTACGGGATGTAGTTACGGGATGGAGTTAGGGGATGGAGTTAGGAGATGGAGTTACGGGATGGAGTTACAGGATGGAGTTAGGGGATGGAGTTACGGGATGTAGTTACGGGATGTAGTTACGGGATGGAGTTAGGGGATGGAGTTACGGGATGGAGTTACGGGATGGAGTTACAGGATGGAGTTAGGTGATGGAGTTAGGGGATGGAGTTACGGGATGGAGTTACGGGATGGAGTTACAGGATGGAGTTAGGGGATGGAGTTACGGGATGGAGTTACGGGATGGAGTTACAGGATGGAGTTAGGTGATGGAGTTAGGGGATGGAGTTAAGGGATGGAGTTACGGGATGGAGTTAGGTGATGGAGTTAGGGGATGGAGTTAAGGGATGGAGTTAAGGGATGTAGTTACGGGATGGAGTTAGGGGATGGAGTTACGGGATGGAGTTACGGGATAGAGTTACGGGATGGAGTTAGGGGATGGAGTTACGGGATGGAGTTACGGGATGGAGTTACGGGATGGAGTTACAGGATGGAGTTAGGTGATGGAGTTAGGGGATGGAGTTAAGGGATGGAGTTAAGGGATGTAGTTACGGGATGGAGTTAGGGGATGGAGTTACGGGATGGAGTTACGGGATGGAGTTACGGGATGGAGTTAGGGGATGGAGTTACGGGATGGAGTTACGGGATGGAGTTACAGGATGGAGTTACGGGATGGAGTTACGGGATGTAGTTAGGGGATGGAGTTAGGGGATGGAGTTACGGGCTGGAGTTACAGGATGGAGTTAGGTGATGGAGTTAGGGGATGGAGTTAGGGGATGGAGTTAGGGGGTGGAGTTACGGGATGGAGTTACAGGATGGAGTTAGGTGATGGAGTTAGGGGATGGAGTTAAGGGATGGAGTTAAGGGATGTAGTTACGGGATGGAGTTAGGGGATGGAGTTACGGGATGGAGTTACAGGATGGAGTTAGGTGATGGAGTTAGGGGATGGAGTTACGGGATGGAGTTACGGGATGGAGTTACAGGATGGAGTTAGGTGATGGAGTTAGGGGATGGAGTTACAGGATGGAGTTACGGGATGGAGTTACGGGATGTAGTTAGGGGATGGAGTTAGGGGATGGAGTTACGGGATGGAGTTACAGGATGGAGTTAGGTGATGGAGTTAGGGGATGGAGTTAGGGGATGGAGTTAAGGGATGGAGTTAAGGGATGTAGTTACGGGATGGAGTTAGGGGATGGAGTTACGGGATGGAGTTACGGGATGGAGTTACGGGATGGTGTTAGGGGATGGAGTTACGGGATGGAGTTACGGGATGGAGTTACAGGATGGAGTTACGGGATGGAGTTACGGGATGTAGTTACGGGATGGAGTTACAGGATGGAGTTACGGGATGGAGTTACGGGATGGAGTTACGGGATGGAGTTACAGGATGGAGTTAGGTGATGGAGTTAGGGGATGGAGTTACGGGATGGCGTTACGGGATGGAGTTACGGGATGTAGTTACGGGATGGAGTTAGGGGATGGAGTTACGGGATGGAGTTACGGGATGGAGTTACGGGATGGAGTTAGGGGATGGAGTTACGGGATGGAGTTACGGGATGGAGTTACGGGATGGAGTTACAGGATGGAGTTACGGGATGGAGTTACGGGATGTAGTTACGGGATGGAGTTACGGGATGGAGTTACGGGATGGAGTTACGGGATGGAGTTACGGGATGGAGTTACAGGATGGAGTTAGGTGATGGAGTTAGGGGATGGAGTTACGGGATGGAGTTACGGGATGGAGTTACGGGATGTAGTTACGGGATGGAGTTAGGGAATGGAGTTACGGGATGGAGTTACGGGATGGAGTTAGGTGATGGAGTTAGGTGATGGAGTTACGGGATGGAGTTACGGGATGGAGTTACAGGATGGAGTTAGGTGATGGAGTTAGGGGATGGAGTTACGGGATGGAGTTAGGGGATGTAGTTAGGGGATGGAGTTAAGGGATGTAGTTAGGTGATGGAGTTACGGGATGGAGTTACGGGATGTAGTTAGGTGATGGAGTTACGGGATGCTTCGTCAATTACACCTCAATTACTAAAGTCAGCACTTTGTGCAAATGCCACACACAGAGAATCTAAACTATATCAAAATACTTCATATCTGAACCAGTAATTTGTCATATCTGAACCAGTAACATACTGACATTGTAAAGCAGCACATTGAAACTACAGTAGGTCTATGGTTAAGTGGTTACTGTGACTGGGGTTCATCATATTACAGTTTTTCTCAGTCACTTTGGTGCATTTCTTAGATCAAAAGTGCAATTCTTGATACTACTTGTACAAATTCCAAATCATCTAGTCACTTGTGCACATCATTAAAGCAATGTCTTATTCCTTTGAACAAATTGCAATTGATAATGTACAAGTGTCAGCTTTTTTCCACATTATCAATTGCTCATGTCATGTTGATCAAAATATAGTAGATGGTTCTCTGTTGAATAGTCTTACCCCTCAAAACATCTAGGCATTAGTTCCTTGCATAAGCCATTACATGCAAAATTGTTGAACTATTTGTCATAAACTGTCAAGCATAGTTTTACACATTTCTATTAGACCTTTTGTACAAAAACGTGAATTGATTAATCGTGCAGGTGAAATTGACCCTCACTCATGAAGGAATGTAAAGTGTTAGTTCAACCAACAATCAACCAGTTGTCTAAATTGCTTAAAGTTGCATGTCATGAAGAATCAATTGGCAAGCATATATAGACAGACCACAACACAGAGTTGCAATTTTCCAATAACGGATGGACCAGGAAACGAACAGGGTCAACAGCCAAGAGGAGGAAGAAGAGGAGCAAGGATGCGTGGTGGAAGGCAAAACAGAGGAAGAGACAGAAGAGGACATAGGCGCATATCTGATGACATAAGGGCCACTATTGTAGACCATGTTGTCAATCATGGCCTTACAATGGCTGAGGCGGGTCGAAGGGTACAGCTGAATATTGGGAGATCAACCGTGTCCTCAATAGTTCAAACGAAGAGAGAACAGGTATGTCCACCAATGTACAGTGCACTGTTACTGTATATAAGCAGTATACTGTATACTTCCTACAATGCTTCATATTACAGTAGTCCACTTGTATTTCTCAGCATACAGAGATATACTCTATACAGATAGTTATATAGTAGTTTTATAGTTTTAGTTTCATAGTTTTTGTCTATGTGGAAGTGTGCGATGCATCACTGCATTTTCCCCCACATAGGACTGCAAGATTACCTCAAACCGGTGTCAGAGGACGCCTTTTCACACCTCAACAGGAGGAGGCTATTTGCACCATGGTCCGAGCAAACAATGCCATGAGACTCAGGGAAATACAAAGGACCATTATAGAAGACAACGATGTCTTTGAAAAACATCCGTACGGTTAGCATCTCAACCATCGACAGGGTGCTACATAGAAACCAGATGAGTATGAAACAGCTGTACCGTGTACCATTCCAAAGGAATGAGGACAGAGTTAAGGAGCTACGGTACCAGTATGTACAGGTAAAACATATATCTATGTAACTACTTTACAGCAACATTTTATAGTGATACATAGCACAGTAAGCATAAACTGCACACATTTCCATTGCTGTGGAAGGAACATGCAACATATGTGCATTTTATGTCACTCTTCCTTACCAAAACAAATTCAACTGTGTGTTCTGGGATATAGCGTATAATGGAGTTGGACTCAAGTGAACCCTCTCACAACTTTGTATACGTGGATGAGGCTGGCTTCAACCTGACCAAATGCAGAAGGCGGGGTCGAAATATCATCGGTCACAGAGCTACTGTGGATTTGCCAGGCCAACGGGGAGGAAATATCACCATGTGTGCTGCTATTTCGGAGCATGGTGTCCTAACCCATATCCCCCTTATAGGGCCATACAACACCCAGCATCTACTCAACTTTTTAGAGACTCTCTACAGGGCTCTCATCCCTGATGATGAGAGGGGTCTGTTTAGAGAGGATTTGCCAAAGTATGTGGTCATTTGTGATAATGTGAGTGTCCACCGATCAAACATCATAAGGCAATGGTTTGTGACCCACCCGAGGATGCTCATAGAATTCCTCCCACCTTATTCACCATTCCTTAACCCAATTGAGGAGTTATTTTCAGCATGGAGGTGGAAGGTGTACGATCGTCAGCCACACACACACAGATGACCCTGCTGGCTGCAATGGATGCAGCATGTGAGGACATCACAGTAGACGCCTGCAGAGGATGGATAAGGCATTCCAAAAGATTCTTTCCACGTTGCATTGGAAGGGAAAATATCCGGTGTGATGTGGATGAGAATATGTGGGCCGACAGACAGGAACATCTGGATGTGTAGAGACAGCACAACAGTGCTGCGGGCAAAGTTGTGCCTTAGGGGTGGTTTCCTGTGTTTCTTTCTAATTTAGTTTTTTTTCCTTTGTGCCCCTTGGGTTGTCCAGTCTCTTTCAATCAATAACCCACATACAGTAATATGTAAATAGTACTGTTGAAATTGATATATGCCATAGAAGTGTAGCCTTGTGCATTTTCAATACAGTAACTGTCATCCAAATTGTAGCCTAAGTTTACATCAGGTAGTACTGTCAAAGTACACAGTTACATTGACAACATGGCTAAAAATGTTGACGACCTTGTTCGTGAACAATGACTCAATGACTTATCATTCTAATGACACTGACATGATCATTGGCATGAATATTTACTTTTGAGAGATGTACTAAGGATTTTTAGTGACTGACTAGCTTTAGAAAATTATCTATTGTATATTGCAGTTTGCACAAATTGTTCTGAGAAATACACTGTTATTTTGCACATGTTAGGGATGATGTGAAAAATGCACCAAAGCGACTGAGAAATGGTAAACCGTACAGCCTCTACAATGAATCTACAATGAATGAGAGAGCAGATGAATGCCTTCGGTCCAGGGTTGGGTACATTCTATTGCAATTCAGTCCATTCAATTAGTAAACTTCAATTTGTAATGTTAGTTTACTTCCAGAGTTGACTGAGTTGAAATGGAATTGATCCCAATCCTGCCTCCCAAGCCCTACCTCCTGGTGCCTCCCAAGCCCTACCTCCTGGTGCCTCCCAAGCCCTACCTCCTGGTGCCACCCAAGCCCTACCTCCTGGTGCCTTCCAAGCCCTACCTCCTGGTGCCTTCCAAGCCCTACCTCCTGGTGCCACCCAAGCCCTACCTCCTGGTGCCTCCCAAGCCCTACCTCCTGGTGCCACCCAAGCCCTACCTCCTGGTGCCTCCCAAGCCCTACCTCCTGGTGCCTCCCAAGCCCTACCTCCTGGTGCCACCCAAGCCCTACCTCCTGGTGCCTACCAAGCCCTACCTCCTGGTGCCACCCAAGCCCTACCTCCTGGTGCCTCCCAAGCCCTACCTCCTGGTGCCTCCCAAGCCCTACCTCCTGGTGCCACCCAAGCCCTACCTCCTGGTGCCTCCCAAGCCCTATCTCCTGGTGCCTCCCAAACCCTACCTCCTGGTGCCTCCCAAGCCGTACCTCCTGGTGTCTCCCAAGCCCTACCTCCGGGTGCCTCCCAAGCCCTACCTCCTGGTGCCTCCCAAGCCCTACCTCCTCCTACCTCTCATCTCCCTACACCCTCCTACCTCCTCCTCCTACCTCCCTACGTCCTATCTCCCTACCTCCTTACCCACTAACTCCCTACCACCTACCTCCTTACCTCCCTACACCCTACCTTACTACATCCTACCTCCCTACCCATCCTATCTCACTACATCCTACCTCCCTACCCCTACCCATCCTACCTCCCTACATCCTACCTCACTACATCCTACCTACCTACCCCTACCCATCCTACCTCACTACATCCTACCTCCCTACATCCTACCTCCCTACCCCTACCCATCCTACCT